>NW_009718724.1:0-63564 GCF_000703405.1 Apaloderma vittatum | reverse complement strand
GCTTAGATGTGGTGTTGGGTGATATGGTTTCAGGGTGAGCTTGTAGTACAGGGTTAATGGTTGGACTCAATGATCCCAAGGGTCTTTTCCAACCTGACTTTTTCTATGATTCTATGATTCTATGATTTAAATCCCATACAATAATAGTGAACTTTGGCTTTATCATCATTTGTAGAAGTAACGGCCTCAGCTCTTCCAGAGCTGAGTCCATCCGTGCACTACGTTGACACTGGTGTGTCTCTGGGTGTGCAATGACTGAGAAGTTCCAAGATTTTTCCACCTGAGCCTAGATATTTCCTACTGTTGCTCAAACTTGCAAAATTAACATTTTTTTACAGCAACTAATAATAACATTTTAAGAAACTTAGTTGTGACTTATGAAATAAGGAGTTCCCTGTGAGTGAATAAAAATGAGGAAATGACCACCACAGATAATAGGAGATAGGGAATGATTCACTGTGACAGTTATGCAAACAAATAACAACGTAAACTAGTTAGAAGGTATTTTACCACTGAAAATTGTTAGCATTGTCAATGGTTTCTTGAAATCACAAGCTGCTTGCTGAATTTCTGAATTGCTCCTACTAGTGTGCATATTTCTATGTAAATGAATGCCATTAAACAAATGTTCCTGCAGTGATGACACAAGTTCCTTTCCACATTATCCCAAGTTCTTCCCTTAGGCACATGGGGGGAGAAAAAAAGTAAAAAGCCATTCAGATTACTCAATGTCCTATTTGTTTCTAAAAATGCAGCAAGTATCAAAACCAGTGTATGAATATGTATGGGTCTGTATAACTCTTCTATAGGCATGTGCCTCTTCCTCAGTCTTAGAGAATCTGTGAAAGTGAAAAGCCCTCCTCTGTGCTAATTCTTATCAACCTCGTCATGATAGTCCCTTGCTCTTGTTTTGTGTCATGCAACTCAGGGCCTCTGTTACCCTTCATATCGACGTAAATTTGCAAAGATGAGGTTCTAAATATTTCAGGAGATTTTTAAAACCATGTTAGAAGTTAAATGCAGCTTAAACTTTCTCAAAATCAATGCCAAAAAATATTGTTAATTCTAACTGAAAGAAAAGTTGTGAAATGTTTTAGCTTATTTATAAATAAACAGAGAAACAAGGAGACGTGCTACACTCTAGAATCATAGAATCATATAATCATAGAACAATTCAGGTTAGAAAAGACCCTTGGGGTCATTGAGTCCAACCATTGACCCTACACTACAAGTTCACCCCTAAATTATATCTCCCACTACCACATCTAAATGACCTTTAAACACACCCAGGGATGGTGACTCAACCACCTCCCTGGGCAGCCTATTCCAATGTCTGACTACTCTTTCTGTGAAAAAATTTTTTCCTAATGTCCAGTCTAAACCTAACCTGTTGCAGTTTGAAGCCATTAGTAGTATTCAGCATATTACAGTATTTGTTCTGCAAAGTTTCTTTTGGCTGAAGCAAATGCAAAAGATATGATGATAATACAAAGAATAAAAAGAATCAGAGGTTAAAAAAATCTGAAATTTTGTCAATATAGCAGAGGACAGACAGCAAATACAGAGTTTTCTGCTACATATGACTAGTGTTTGGTGGAAAGTGGAGAATAAAAGAGGATTTCAGTTGGGTATATACCTCTGTTTCAACTGAGAAATTCTCTAAAGTGATTTTGATAACACTATAGTTTGATTATCTTATGTACGTGTTGATTTTTTGATATGTTTACTCTCAGACTATTTTTAATGGGATGGAATAGGATATGGGGAGGAAAGAGTAAAACCTTAGTATTGTAGTTTCTTGACTCCTTCCTTTTCTACTTTAGTTGCTGTATTTTCAGCTTTATCGGCTACCTTTAACTGAATTCAGGAGGACTAGAAAAGCTCTGCAATTCTGTAAAAGGATGTGATCAGTTGTAAAAGCAACCAAACAGCATGTGAATGCTTGTGGAGCTTTGCTCTTTACAGAAGAACATGCTGTCCTAATCTCCAGCTGCAGAAATCTTAGGTACTATTTCACTCAGATCCTTTTACATTAGAAAGTTAAATACAGTTACATAGTTTTTATTTACCCAGTTGGAGGTATGGTGTTTACCATGCAGAAGAAGTATCAGGTAGTCTTCTGTTGAACTCTGGTTGACACAGACTGAAATTACACCTTATCCTCTTCTGGAAAATGGGAGTTAGGCTTCTTCTAGGTACTTTTTATTTTGGGAAGCACTGAAGACATCAAGCAAGGAATATACCTTACTTTGGTATGCTTTAAATGGAAATGGTGAAAAAGTTTGCTTTTCTATCTCTATCCTGTCTTTTCCCCCATCTATTATACTGGTAGAATCAATAAGGCATTGTTTGGTTTATGTATAAGTAGACATTTACAGTTGTTCCCAATTGTTTAAGAAAAACATAAACATCAATTTTTCCTCCATTATTTTTGTACCCTGAAAGAGTTTTACAGGCTACTCTTCCCATCTCTCCTGAAGTTTTTAGAGAACTTTCTCAGCAGGAGGTGCAGACAGTTGAAAATTCAGTGGAAATGGCAATGGAGAATAGCAGCTTCTAGTGAAGATGTAAAGGCTGCATGAATAAAAGAAGCAGAGTAAGAACTGGAAAAAGAATTAGATCTGCTGTGAGAATGTTAGAATATAATTCTGGCCTTCACTCAGATAATGATTTGATGTCTTAGTTTTCCTTACATTTGTTCAGGATACATGAAGACTGGGCTACTTCTTTTGTAAAGAAAAAGTCTGCTTTTGTAACTGTTTCCTTCAAGTATAAAGACATGGCTTTACAGAAACTAATGAGCTGAAGTAGATTCTAACCTTAAACACAAATAGACCTTTCCTTTTATAGCAGTGAGTTGACTTTTGAAATTGGAAAACTGTAACGAATATTCGTGCCTTAAATTGTCATGCTGTTTATTCAGGTGAGGTGCAATAAAATGTAGAAGAGCAAAGAAATGTGGAAATAAAGGAAAATCTAGGTAATTCTTTTCCTTCATTTTAGTTTACATTATTTAAGCTGTAGTTAATTTCTGATTTTGGCTTCACGACAAATGAAATGTTCCCCATTTAAGACCAGGATTCAAGGAGGCATTGTCAGCTTGCATTTGCCCCTAGGTTTAAATTTAACAAAAAAGAAGATTTAATTAAATCTAACAGTTGCAGGAATGGTTTTGTAATTAAAAAGACTTGAACTGCCCCATGTTGGTAGACAAAGATCCTCTTGCAGTTTTGAATCCCAAGCAGAGCAACCAAGAACAGGATGTTAAATGAAAATTTATTTAAATTGAATTAAAACAAACAAAAAAATTTTGCTTTCCACTAACTCGATTGTAGAAGATTAACGTCAATATTAAACAAAAAGTAAAACAAAATAAAAATCTTTCTCTCTATCTTTAAAAAAGGATAATCATAGCAGATGTAAAAATAGGTTTATATATTATTTAATTTGAATAGCAGAAATTTTGAATAATAAAGGTGAGGAAATGGTTCTTGCCAAAGCTAATTGATCCAGAAAAACATTACTGGGGCTAGCTAGCTACTGTATTTACCAGAGAGTTGTAACCTTGTTAAACACACTGCATAAAATGTACCTCTTCACTTAAAGTTTCTCTTGCCTGCTGATTAAGTGCCATCTTCCTTCTCATGTTCAGTATATTTCTAGTTTAGGTTTCCTTTGTTGTGTTTAGTTACATAAATAATATGAAGACATTTTATTTATACTAATTTCCATTCTGCCTTATTAGTAATTACATATAGATTGACTATTCCTCACAGTCATGGTTTTATTAGTATAAATAGGTGCAAAATAGGCACAAAATAGGTACAAAATGTGGCTGATGATGCTGAGTCTTATGCATCTGAAATAGAAAGAAGAGTTTTGAAAAAATGTAAGAAATAACAGCATAATGTGCATTATTAACAAATCTAATCCAATGAAGCTTTGGTTTAAAGTCTAAAGCTGGCCTGACTTATTAGCCTTCTAGAAAGTCTAAACACTTTGGTCTCTAATTTCCCCTCTAATTTCCTAAATTCCTCTAATTCCTTAAAGGAAATCTCTTGAGTTCCCTAAATCCCTATATAGCTATGTCTACCTGCACATAGCTGCACCCCATTCTGCCCAGAGCTCACAGGAGGAAGATGCTACCCAGCAGGACAGGATCCGTCTCTTCCTTTAGTTATTCTTTTGAGACTGAGGAGGGATCATCCTGTAAGTCTTGAGCCATTAATGCCTTTTTGGATTTTCATAACTTGGAGAACTAAAGACATCTTGAAAATTAATTTATATTTTCTTCAGGAATCTAAGGATTTGCATTTTGACCTTCTTAGATATGTTAAGCTATTCTTTCTTCTCATTGAACAAATACACAGTGAGCTCAAATAGTTAACTTGGAACTCTCACCGAGGAAATAAACCTCTCAAGAAAATCCACTCTCAGAACTGAAGGTGTCAAATGTGGTGTATTGTTTCTGATACTTCTCCCACCTTCCTCACAACTAGTCTTTTTACTCTTGCACTTGGAAAACAAATGAACACAACATGATTAGAGAGAATGCTCTATAAACTTTAAATTGGAAGGAAAATTCTTGAAGCTGCAAGTCAGAGCAGCAATGTGTACGATAGTGTGTATATCACTTAAATATGAAACAGAACTTTTTTGTGAAAGTCTTGTATAACAACGATTGAATCTTTTGATAAATTACATGTGATTTATTTATTTTTTGGGGGGACTGGGCTGCTCATTTGCCTTGGAGATACCTTAGGAATTCAGACTTTTCTAACCATATGTATGCATTGCACACAGCTGTGACAATGGAGACAAATAAAATTCTTGCTAGGTTTATAAGGCCAAAAGCACCTCTAATCCCTGCTCTCCTCAGGGCTTCTCCAATTGCTAGTGTAGCCTGAAGCTCCTTCTGTTTCCCATCTGGGCAGGGATCTCTCATTCCTGACTTTCTGTGAGCTGATAGCTGAGGTCCTTCTCTCACAAGTAGGAGGTGCAGGTTCAACTCCTCATGCACGTTGGAGAATCGGAACTCTAGCTTTCTTCATTAAGGATGGAAACTGTGTTTGGCACTTTCAGTTCCATAATACATATTTATTAGGGTTTCATTTTGGAAAAGTAGATGTATGTATACGCTTAGGATCTTACTTAGGCTTTTCTCCTAAAGTGAAGATTTGGAGAAACGAGGCTGGTGATGACTGATCTTTCATAGTTACCTTTGATCCTAAGATATTAAAAGCATTTTGTAAGATGTGTATAATTGAGTGCTACTCAGTACACCTTGCAGGCTTCTTTTCTCTTTCTGGAAAAGCTGTGGGGTGTTCTGACCCAGCATCCTTTGGAGGTGCTGTGGCCTCTTGTCCCTCAACTTGATTCATCTGTCTGATAAATGTATGTTTTATTTTAGCGATCTGATCTACAGTGATTCTATCTGCAAGTAGGACCCTTGATTTTAGGACTGCATTATAAAACATACCCAGATTAAAAACCCATTTCTAGTTTGCAACTTTTTGAAATAAAAAAAATTACTCAGTATCTGAAGACAATAAGCAATCTACTGGCCCATGTCCATAGGGCTTGATATAGCAACTCTGCAAAGGGTCCTCTTGGTTTGATGGATTACACTTAAGAAGATGAAAGTACATCTATGTTTAGTACATACATTGATAAAATTATGACAGCATGTAATAATTTATTTTCTGACAAAGCTTTAAAGAATTCAGATTTTATATAATGAATATTGAGCTACTGAATGGATCATTAGTATAACATGGACATTTTCATTGGCTTAGAAGTAGTTTATCAGATGATTTAGTTGCGAAAAGACAGCTGACCGTTGCTTAAGACCTTTGCTTGTACATCAGATATATCGAGTTTAGCAATTGTAATCATCAAATAATTTACTTTTGCCTGACAAATACAAGGATCATACTTACAATATTTGTATTAGTTTATTTTAAATCAACTTCTAATATTTGACTTTATTATCTAATTAGATCATAATTGCAGTATACATTCAGAAAAGTAAGATTTACACCAGCGAATTTCTATGTTGAAAATGATGAGAGTTATGAAACAATAGGAACAAATAGAAGTGATACGTATTTTTAATTTGCTCATTGAAATTGAGGAGGTGGAGGTCACAAGATTTTTTTTTTTCTGACTGATAATTCCGATCACATCTCCAAAGAGGTTGGAAGTCTCAGCCCTATATTATAATATTTTAAAGAATATGAGGCAAGTGTGACTCTCAAACTGAAAAATCACAACGAACTTTGCTATAAGTATTCCATCAACCCCACATGTAGGTGATGTCAATGATGTCACAAAAGTTCTCACTGACTTAAACAGGTTCAGGATGAAGCCCTGGGTGGACCAAGTACTTGGTTCATTACGGTGTAGGTGTAATGGTAGAAAGAGCCAGCTATCTCAGTTGGTTGAGCGTGATGCTGATAACACCAAGGCTGCAAGTCTGATCTCCGTTCAGTCCCCATGTGTTGCCTGATCTAGTCAAGAGGTGGTGTCCCTGCCCATGACAGGGAGGTTGGATTAAATGATCTCTAAGGTCCCTTCCAGCCTAGGCCATTCTATGATTCTATGATGCTATGAAAGAGACTCCTTGGTCCCAGAAAATTCATAGCAGCACTGGAGGATTTTTAATAATAGGAGTTCTGGGGAACAGGATACAGGCATTTCCCATCCTCCAGCAGATGGCTTTTTACATCTTGTGGTCATTCTGCTTGTGCCACCCACAATGCGATTTTCGAAATTTTGAATGGCAGAGAGCACCATTGTGGAAAGCACATTGGTAGTATGCGTTAGACAAAAGAAGTCCTTCTGTTTGGCTGCTCTTCATCTTAGCATTATACTTCCGTATATTGTCAAGGCGTGATATTCTCCCCTTCCATTGCAGCTCCTTTAGCTATGGATCAGGCTAAGAGGAGCAACTATGCTATCAGCATATTAAGTCTTAGCTTTATTCTTCAGTATATTTTTTTCTGCCTCTGACTTGTATACAACAAAAAGGTTTGGGCCCAAATGCTAAGAAGTACATGATAAAAGGAAAAAGACATTGATTCTGTGCTGATGTCATGAGTAGCATGACATCAAAAGATGCATTTACAGTAGGAATGAACATAAAGACAAGAAAATTTTTTTAATATAACTGTGAAATATATATTATATCTTTTGTCTCTTTATTGCCTGTTCCTATATATTAAGAAGACAAAGAAATGGAATTTTTGGGAGAAGGTTGTTTCATGAACTTGCTTACTAAATTTTTCCCTGGTAAAGTTATAATAACTGTCAACTAAGAGCAACTAATGTTGGGTTCACAGTCATACACAGATATATGGGCTTGTGTTAGGGTTTCTTTTCTTTTAATATAGTTTTATATTGGATATAGTCTAGACAACGATAACACTAAGTTACTGGCCAGGCTTGTGAGTAAATTTTTCATTAGTGAATATAAAAATTTAATACTATGGTGCATTCTTGTAAAAAACATGTTTTGATGTTTGGAGGCTAAAGATCTTAGCTGTTTACATTAATATTATATAACTTTTACAATCCACAAACTAGGAAGCTCATCTGAATGTCTGGGCCAAGGGCTATCCAGTCTTCCACCATGGTGTATTCCTTAAAGATGTCCGCTGGGATTCAGAATTTAGGTCATCTACATTGCTTTGTGGAGATGCATAATTATTTCCATTCACTACAGGGAGAATTAAAAGGACTAAATATTATTTATTTATTTATTTGTTTATTTGGTCACAAAGCACTAGCTTGCATGAATTTGAATTTAAATCACTACAAGTTTATTCTGTTCCCTATTCTTCCTGGTTTATTTGATACCAATCTAGTTTTTAATGAGATCTTGGATGTCGTCTGTGTGGATGCCTCAAAAAATGAGCCCTTCAAGTCTAGGAGTATTTTTCTCTAATGTAATGATCATCTTGCATGGTGTGAATGAAGCTGCCTTCTGGCAAGAGGGAAAATATGGATCATTAGCTGTGGAGAATTATAACTCTTCTACAAGAGGGGATAGTGTAAAACTGTATTTAGGCTGAGAAAACAACCATTTTTCCTGTCCACCCTCTTTCAGATCGTGTTCTCCTCTTTCTCTGCTTGTCTACTCATCACTTATCACAGCCACAGTACACAGAACAGACTGGAGCACCATGTACAGACAAAGGCTAAAGGATCGTGCTGTCAGGCAGTATTTGTAGATAGATAAAGATAAAAAACCAAGGTATTTTTTCCTTATATTATTCATCATAAACAAACTTTCCAAAGTAGAATAGATGCTGTCCTCTACAGAATAACCAGCCTAGCCCCTCAAAGTAGCAGTAGCATGGATACGCTTGGGAAGAGAATTGCACTTTGAGTCAGGATACTCCTTTGGCATTTTTTCCCATCAAGAATTCAAGATGTAGATCAAAGCTGCTTTCCTGACAGAACTAGAGTTAGTTTCTTGCTTCATGTGACAAGCCTTATTAGTGGAAAGCAGTGCAGTTTTCACCTTGTGCCAGAAGGAGTGATTCTTGCACTCAAAGGAGGTAATATTCCTTTCTCTAGACATCTCATAAGGTGGCTTGTTTGAAACATTATAGTGTGACGCTCATATTCAAGTCACAGCAAAGACAGACAAGTGCAGTTATGGTAATGTTTGTTTCTTTCTCATTCATTTTGTGTTACAAAGGAGGTAAAGGCAATCTTGCAATCTTCTAGGATCTTTCAGGGAGAAAATACATTTAAAATTCTTGTTCTGTTGACTCTAAATTTCAGTCTGAACCACAACTGCAACAGTAGAATTTCCATGTCAAGAAGAAGAAATTGCAACTTTACAGAGATAACATAAAAAACTTCTATCGCTGTATGAAAAACGTGAGGAAAACTGTCACAAAATCATAACATTATAAAATCATTTAGATTGGAAAAGACATTTAAGATGATCAGCCTGTTTCAGTGCTTGGCAACACTTTTGGTGAAGAAGTTTTTTCTAATGTCCAATCTAAACCTCCCCTGGCACAACTTGAGGCCATTTCCTCTTTCCTGTTGCTTCTTACCTGAGTGAAGAGACAGACCCTCACCTCGTTGCAACCTCTTTCCAGGTAATTGTAGAGAGTGATAATGTTTTTTTCTCAGCCTCTTTTTCTCCAGGCTAAATGACCCAAGTTTACCTCAGCTGCTCCTTGTAGGGCTTTTCTTGAGTCCCTTCACCAGCTTCATTGTCCTACCTTGGACATGCTCCAGCACATCAGTATCTTTCTTCTAGCGAGGGGCCCAAAATTTTAATATTAGAGCCCTTACAGTGTGTATAAACTCTTCATATTTTATCCCCTTTCAATGTACATAACTGTGCATTTCTGAGTAATTGAAGTCCAGCTGGCAAGTTTTCTGTGTTGTTGTTAAATAGTATGACCTGAATGTCTACATGAAAGATTAGAGCTCTGAAACTAAAAAGGTTTTTCTATCTAAAGACCATTTGCAGCTGAGGCCCTACATTAGCAAAACGTCCTTGACTTTGTTTTATTCTAGCATGGGGTGTTGCAGTTCTTTCACCTGACATATAATTATCAGGCTAGAAATTGTCACGTTACTTCTTATCAGTGTCAGGTTCCATGCACTTATTATATAAGAGATATACTTGTGCAACTATTCCATCTGCAGAACTTCTGTCTTTTCCATCATTCCTGGAGATGACGTGGCAGGACATAAACTGCACTAGAACCAGAGTTCTCTATCATAGTCTGTGCAGGTAGCCATGAAACTCAAGATTTGGAGTGATGGCTTAGATACTTTGCATATGTTGTCCTTAAAATCACGGACTCCTTACTTTGAGAACCTTAGGCAAGTTCCTGAAATGCCTTTCTTACCATGAATCCCCTGGAGCCAATTGGCATAAGGACCTCCTGAGTGAGATATTATTTGCTCTAACTGTGTAATAATTTGCTAGAAAATCATGCTATTTCTAGTGCATTAATAAATCACAGTACTTTTCAGAAGACTTATCTCTATCAAATCAACCCCTTTTTTATTGCATATATATATTAATATCTTAATTTTTTGATGGTCTGTTGTCTTTTTTTCTTTTAAAAGAAGAATTTTATATAACTTAATCATTCCTCTGAAGACATATTAGAGAATTTTATGAGTTATGCTTTAGAATATATCAAATAATTTAAGTGGTTGTGAATAAGTGTTTAAATTTGAGGTATATTGCCTTAGAATTGATGGTGATTTTAGCCTCCTCTTGGACTAGTTAGGAGGATTTTGAGTTTTCTTTGTAAATTAATGAATCTATCAATTTTCTCCTCCCTGAAGCAATAGTGGATCTTTACAGCATAACCTGTCTAGCACCTTGGAACCACTAGAAAATTCAATTCATCTTGGGAGAAAAAAAAAAAACACGCCTTCCTTTATTCTAATTCCTCCCAATGCTCGCTTTAATTTTCACCCAAGGGCAAACCATTTTTATTTAATTCCACTTGTCTTTTCTAATAAATGGGCACGTTAACAATGTCCACTAATAGAGATGATAATTTTTCCATTTTAATCTTGAAACTTTCTTGCCAATTCATGATTTAATCACAGATACATTTAAATAAGCCATACAATAATTTCTTTGGAAGCCTGGTACTTTCCTTTTACCTAAAAGCAATAAATATTTTGTGTTCTATTATCAGGGGTAAATGGTGAACCACAAACACTGTAGAAGTCAAGGTGAAACACACATTTTTAGTGTTGCAATTCCCGATAAGAATGGTGATAGGCTTTACCCTTATTCCAAATACTTTTAAAAGGTACTCAATACAAATAATTTGTGCTTCTCCTTCCTGTGTCTCAGTGACAAAGTACATATTAGCAAGTAATGCACCTCTATGGGAGCGAATTCAAGCAGATACTGCTGGGATCACTACATTTACACGGTGTATATTTGGAAGGTTTTCTTTGCATAGTTATCTACCTACATTGACTGCATGCTGCTACTGTGTATGGTGTTCAATACTGGAAAGAAAGCTGACCACAAGCATGGGTTATCCAGCTTTGAAGTCCCCTGGAGACAATGGTCACATGTCATTTTTTTCCAGCCCCGTGGCCTGTATAAAGCTCACATGTGGAAATAAGGTTAATTTTGATTCCGCTCATTCTGTTGATAAGTGCTTATTGGCAACACCCTGGCACTTGCTGCCCAAACTTCCATAGGCTAAACAAAACCTCAGTGTGAGGAATATGGTGTGTTCTTAGTCCTTTGAGGATGCTACTGTGGGAAGATACTCTGAATTACTTGATTCCTGCCTCCTAGTCTTTTCTTACCTGACAGAAAATACGATATCTGTGAAGCTTCAGTGTTTTGACAACTTTGCCTCTGGTAAGCCACAGCTTCTGTGCCCAAATCAGCTAAGGCTGACAGAAAAGCATCATGCCTGTGAAATGGAGCAGCCAACAGTGGACAATGACAGTGGAAAGTGGAAAGTCACCAAGGCCCTCAGTTACCAGCTGACATCCTGACTTGCCAGACGAAATTTCCTGAGCCTATACTCATAAACCTGATAGTGACTAGTGGATTCTGGAACCTTGTGACTTACCAGTGGGTAATTGTTCCAGGGTGCACAAAGTTGTGACTTGAAGTTTCAGAGAATACCCACTGAGCCCTTATTTTGGATAGTACTGGCAGCAGATGCTGAAAAGTATGTCTGGACCCTCATTCTGTTGGGCTTCTGAATTGCGAAGGCTCGTGTGGGATGCGGAGTCCAGCCTGATGCCTGATAGGCAGGATAGTGACATCTATACAAGACACTGCCTGGCAGCATTGTCTTCTCCAAACTGGAAATGACTAGACATGCTGAACATCGAGGAGCAGACAGTTTGTTGGCAAATGAAATGACCTATTGAAGACTTCTGCAGTGAAGAAGTCTCATGGGATGATAAGGCATGATGGATGTCTAATACTAGCCTCTGTCCTCTGTCATGTGTCTAACCCTCTCCCTACACACTCATTGACATTGTACCTTTTGGGCAAGAATGATTAGCTCTGAGTTGTTTGTTTTGACCTTTCCTGTATCAAGTAACTCTGGCTCCCCTATCAGCAGCTTTCAGGGAAACTTACAGTCCCAGGCCTCCATGCTTAGCTACGGAAAAATGTAGCTGACAGAAAACAGCACTGTGTGGTTTGGGAGAGGATGGGAAGAGGTAAAATGTGCTTTGCTTGATCTCAGCTTTGCTGGATGGAAGAAAGGACAGAAGCACAACGCTTTCTATGCTAGCAGCTACTGCAGCTCAGGTGTAACCTTCCCTCACTGGTGACTTCATCTAGGATTTTTAGTTGTGCACAAAAAGACTGTGTTAGCAGGATACACACACCTTGTTAGCACAAAGCAGTTACTAATTGTTTAGTACATACAGATGATAGGTAGGATTAATGATCTTTTACGATTGGCATGAGCAAGGTTTTGCTTCTGCTCCTCCTTGGAACAAAACCTTGATAATGCTGAGTTGCCATCATACTTTCAGGATGTGTATACTTCCACATTGCAGCGTCTGTTCCCAAATCCTGGTTCTCCTGATGATCCCTGTCTTGACAATCTTGCCTCTGCCTGCAGTTTTCCTTTTCTTATCTTACCTAGCTGTATTCTACACACTTTCTCACAGCTTATTCACAAAGCTTAGAAATTTCTTCAGAGACTTTGGCTGTAGTTATGCCCAAGCTACACGCTTGCCAAAGAAAACTTCCCTATTCTCTTCCACAGTAAGAAAGGAACTCCTTTCCCCTTCATCTTCATCTCATTCCCTCTCCTCAACTTCAGTCTTTGTTCTTTTCACAAAAGGCCAAAAACCCAAATGAAAGGACCAATCGCAGCTAAATATAAAAGAATTTGAAAAAATATTCAAACAAAAGAATTTCTTTCCCAGACATGACCACTATTACACTTCATCTACAGGGACAGAAAAAGGGTTGGAATTTGAGCTACTACTAGTGATGGAGTGGTGAGGACAGTGTGACACAAATCTCATGCATACCCTTGTGTGCCAGCAAGGCCTCTGAGGACTAGTGATGACCAAGGCTGCAAATTCCATCTAATTAGAAGGGTTGGATGGTTCATAATACAGTACATTCACTTGTTCTTTGCTCATTTTTTGCAATTCAATGTTATAATTAAATTTACCATATGACAACTCTCACTTAGAATGGATATAGGAGCTGTGTTCTCTTTGTTATCCCTAAAATCAATTTTAGCCAGCAACAATTTTCTATTCTTTTAATAAATAATAAAAGACCACTTGGGCTTTTTACTTCTAGCTCTCCTATTGTTTTTTTCCTGCAGTTTGAAACCCACTTTCATATTCTTTCATCTGTAATTTTGAGGCCTTCTCTTCTGTTTCGTTGATATGCCAGACGGATGGAATATCCTCCAGTGGGACCTGGACAAGCTGGAGAAGTGGGCCCATGTGAACCTTGTGAGGTTCAACAGGGCCAAGTATGAGGTCATGCACCTGGGTTGAGGCAATTCTCATTATCAGTACAGGCTGGGGGATGATACGATAGAGAGCAACCCTGAGGACTTGAGGATATTGGTGGATGAAAAGCTAGACATGAACTAACAGTACATGCTTGCAGCCCAGAAGGTCAATCCCTTCCTGGGCTGCATCAAAAGAAAAGTGGCCAGCAAACTGAGAGAGGTGATTCTGCCCCTCTGCTCTGCTCTAGTGAGACCTCACCTGGAGTACTGTGTCCAGCTCTGGAGCCCTAAATACTAGAAGGACTTGGACTTGTTAGAGCAGGTCCAGAGGAGGGCCACAAAAATGGTGAGAGGGCTGGAGCACCTCTCCTACGAGGACAGGCTGAGAGTGTTGAAGTTGTTCAGCCCAGAGAAGAGAAGACTCCGGGGACACCTTGTAGTGGCCTCCCAGTATATGAAGACAGACTATGGAAAAGCTGAGGAGGAAATGTTTACAAGGGTGTGTAGCAACAGGATGAGGAGCAATGATTTTAAACTAGAGCAGGGTAGATATAGATTAGGTATCAGGAAGAAGTTCTTTACTATAAGAGTGGTGAAGCACTGGAACAGGGTGCCCAGAGAGGTGATGGAGGCTCCATCCCTGGAAAAATTCAAAGTAAGACTTGATGGGGCTCTGAGCAACCTGATCTAGTTAAAGACATCCCTACTCACTGCAGGGGGATTGGACTAGAAGACTTTTAGAGGTCGCTTCCAACTCAACACATTCTATAATTCTATGATTTTATGATTCTATGTTTCTATTATTCTAACAGTCGTTTATTTTTCTTTCATAGGCTTCAGCCTATGGTTTCCTTATACCACACATCCCTGATGAGTTAGAAAGCCCACATGCATATGTGCTTTGTTAACCAGTTGCTAACAATATTTCCAGTTATGACAACGTTACTAATACATTACTAAAATTGCCCCACAAAAGTATACTTCTAATGAGGATAAACTGGTGAGATGTCATTTTTCAATGCTGCTAAGAATGCATCTGACGTTAACTGAGGTGCTTCTTGAGATCTAGAAGCAGAAAAAAAAAGTTGGACACTTAAGAAACTTTCATTCTGGAAAAACATTAGGAAATTTGTGATGGGGGGATATCGGGATGAAGTTTCTGTATTTAAACACCTAATCCTTGCCTATGTCCTTTCTAGATCTTATTCCAGGAATACAGAAAAGCAACTGAAAATCCAAACACTGACTTTATCTGTCCCAGTAGGCAGTTCTTACACAACACGAGCACAACTTTTATTAACAGCAAGATAAGAAATACCAGACAGCAACTTTCCATCCTCACATATTTCTCTAAGGCTGGCTGTTTGTCTTTATCTGCAGTGATAAAAATTGGGACTTAATTATAAGCTTAGTGTGGGCCATGCTCTAGCTGTAGTCAGCAGAAGTTGCAGACACTTGTCTAGTGAAGCTGCTCCTGTTGAATTTCTGAGGACATCTATAGGTACTTTCACCAGAAACAGCTGCTTGCCTAGATAAAAGTAAATGGTGCAGTATGGCAAGTTACTACACTATTAGCAGGACCTATCCATGAAAATCTTAGAGACACACCTCTACTAAGCATCTTTTCCTTTTCCATTCTGCCGGGTGCCAGAGGTTCAGTTTCTCTTTCACTCTGTGACTTATGTGTTCTCTCTGTCGTGCATCCATTTCTTCCTGACCCCTACTCTGTATTTACAGGCTTCTGGTGGAAAATAAAGTGAAAAACTGAGACATGTTTCCAGAATTTAATGCAGATGTATGATTTCTGCAGGTGCAGGTTCAGAAGAAAAAATGATGCAGAGGTCTTCCCAGCTCCTGAATGTACAGGTGCAGAAGGCAGCACAGATTAGTTTTGTTTTTTTTATCAGCAAGGTTCATCCCTTTAACCTTAAAAAAAAATAAAAAGAAAAAAGTGTGATCTAATCAACAGTCTGTCAAGATGCCAAAGAATCTCAGCAAAGACAGACATGGTAGGATTAGAGACAGGCAGCAAAATATCATCTGCTTAAACGGTTATTCAAAATCTTCCTTCTACTCATGATCCTCTCAAAAACTGTAAGATATATTTTCAAGCCTGTCAGTGCTTCTCTTCCCAGGAATTATTGAAGATGAGATAAAGCACCCATATCCCAGTCTGCTTTGTAATGGAAAACAAACACATTCAGAATTAAACTCACTGGCCCATTCTTTGTGATAACAGTGATTTGCAATAGTGAAACTACTCATTATATTTCAATGTGTAGCTTTCTTTTCTGATGTGGTAAAATGTATTGCAGTAATGTTAGACTATGAGACCCAACCCCACCTTTTCTGAGTTAATAGACAATAGGTTTGTAGTCATTCATTTTCTGCAGCTATGAAAATACTTTTCAAAAATCATATTGCGGTTGTCATGATCTATCATTCTCTCTTATTTAGATATATTTCAAGTGTTATTCTTTTTTGCTCTAATTTTTTGGCCAATTTATACTCTCTACCTAGTCACAAAGTTCTTCTTGTAAAAAACCCTAAAATATATCAGGCCCATGTATTTAGATAAGTACTCTACCAATATTTTGGGGGGATAAAGTTGTTTTTTGGCATGTCTTTTGGAACTTTTTGGCTGAAATGTTACTCTGTTGTTTATATGTTTTGCAGACAGCTAAATACGTAGATGGAAGTAAGTATATAGTTATTTACTGCACAAAGAAAAAAAGTTTTTCAAAATCAGGATTGAAAGTGAACAGAGAACATTTTGAGAAGTCTGAATCCTTTGAGAGGTCTGAATTCAGAGATAGAAAGAATACAAGGGATACTACTCAGTCATTTTTTTCCTAGACATTCTATAACATTTTTTTTCCAAGACATTCTATAACATTTTTCCTAGACATTCTACAACACAAAAAGGACTCATTTAATCGGGCCAGAATAAATAAAAAGCAGCTATGCCTCTAATTGAAAAATTAGGAAAAAGCTAGACTTCTGTGTTGACAATCTGTTTAATGACTTCCTAGGTAGAATAAATTCCTTACAAAACTCCTGTAGAGCCTTCCTAAGATATAGTACTGACTAGAGGTCCCTAATTTGAATATCTGTCCATGAATGATACAAAGTGGCAAAATTTAGGAAAATCATTTAAAAATCCTTGCTTTACAGTGCAAAGATATATATCGAAAACACAGGAAGCATGCTACTTCATTGAATGCATAGATTAATGTCCTTTCGGTGAAACCGTGTATTTTTAGTGGAAACTAAACTGTTTTTTACCTTCTCTCTCAGAACACTCTCAGAATTCATCCTCCACTCTTAAGTAGTACCAGTCCAGTCACCAGATTCACTTAACCCTGTAGAGAACTCTTCTTTATTTATCTTTCAGGAGTTTAATCTGCCAAATTATTACAGTTTACATAGAAAATAATTAATTTAGAAATTAGCTAAAAGATAATTTATATGGAAAATAATGAAATCTCTGTGGTCAATGTGGAGGTCACATTCAGATCTTGGCTCTGCACAGTGTCTGACTGCTTAGGACTATATTTTAATAAAGTCCTGTTCTGCTTTATACCTGTCCATCAGCTTTGCTGTGATGATGACATCAATAGTCTTTCCACTCCATTTACTGTTTTCTGGGAACCTATGAAAGTTTCTGTGCTAAAATTCAACTACTTTCAGGATAAGAAAAACTTCAAGAGGGGATTCAGCTTATTTCCTAAAATACCATTCTCTCGTCACTAGGTGTCTTTCCATGTAGACATACAAGCAGTGACCCTAAGAGGCTATGTAGTTTTTCTTGGGGCTATACCATTCTACGTCTGGGGAAGTATCTTCTGTCTTGGTAGGGTAGTCTTTACCTTGTTCAGTTCTTCCTTCTTTAAAAAACTTTCATGATGCAGTTTTTAAACCCATCAGGTGCTCCTGGACGTTTGCGTTAGGTGCTGAAACAAGGAGGATGCTATCTGCCTAGAAGTTTTCTTGGGTGACCATGGAGGACAGACTGGAATCTCTCCTTTTTATCTTCGAACTTAAATCCTTTTTGAATACTCCTTTCAACTGCCTAAATATTTCTGGGTTATAGTAATGTACTGTAGTAGCACTGTATGGAGCAGATATATAAAGTTGGCCAAACATAATACAGTTCCATGCAACTAAGCTCAGAAAGACCATCTCCAGAGACTCTAAAGGCTTCTTATTTTTATATTTCTTTACGCAATAACAGACAAGAATCTACTCCATGAAGGTAGTTAAAGAATAAAATAATAATAAAATATACTCTTGCAGTTGCTAGGCTTTCTACCAGTTGCTAGGAGATAGGTAGCAGCGGTTTGTGATTTTGGAAGATCAGGATCCACTATAGGGGGACAAGGATTGATTTTCAAACTACTTACAGGTTTGTTGTCCAGGTACTATATGAGTGAGTTAATATACTTTCCTAATGAACTTTTAAAATTTTTATTTTTATTTTTTTTTAAAACAGACTAGACTTTTAGGAATATCAGAATGAAAAACATCAGGAGGACCTGGAAGCATTAGAAACAATGTATTTGACATTTCAGCTCAAGGAAACCAGAAAGGTTTTTTTACACCATATTGTATATTTTTCTCTTTGGCACATCCTTTCCCTTTAATTTCCGTTTCTTTCTCCTGAGTGTTTCATTATCTGTCCAGTATGAAACATTAGACCACCACATCGCATAATCCAAATGAAATATTTAAGGGATACTGAACACTATGGTCTTACAGCAGATTAGAAAAAACCCCCCACATTTGTCATAACTCTGTCTGCAATTGTGATACACGTAAGTTTAACATCTGAAACTCACACTTCTATTCGTATGATGACTGAGAGTAGCAGCATCATACTGAGTTCTAAATTAAATGTGTAGGATTAATGACTTGTTCAAGATTTGGTGAAAGTTTTCTATTACTCTGACTGGAATTTGAGTTTATCTAAATTTGTTTCTGCCTTCTTGGAGAAAAATATTAAATGAGTCAAAAGGTCTTCTGAGGTGTACTTTGAACTGCAATGATCTAATTCCATTAATATATTAGATTTCTACGGCTTTCCAAACCTTTATCAAATTCAATTTATTCCAATGTACATCAGGTCTGACCATGTCTCCATAACACAACTGACCAAAGAACATTGAGCATCAATTAAGATGCTTTTATTTTTTAATTGATTTAGTATTTTAATTACAGAGTTTGATAATATTGAATGTTTCTTTCTGGTAGTAAAATAAGTAGTAAGAAAAAAAAAGAATAGAAGTGAATGCTGAATTCATTAACCCTGGAGGAGTTATGGGGAACTGGAGGAGAGAGATAAACCACCCTAAGAGTCATGAAAGTACAAACACTATCTGAAATCAGAAAGTTGCTTGCAAGTGCTTTTAGAGCATATGGTTAACTTATGCATATTTTATTCTAATGGAGAAAAGAGAAAAGAAAAACCAAAGGCAATATAATATGAACTTGTATCAGGCCACAAAAGACTGGTCTGATCAGCTTGCAATTAAGGTTTAATTTACTTCACAAAGACTGTGGATTTGTATTCCCAATCCTGGCTAAAATTTCTTCGTTCATAATCTGGAAAAGAAAACATTTGGAGATCTTCCATTAATTGCCCTTCCTTACGAGAAAGGCGTTTCAGCTCTGGTTTTCCATCTGAAGACTTGGCACTTTGCAGCTGAAGCAAAGTGAATCCTCTACACTACTGATGATGTCTAACTGTTGAATGATGGGATCTTCTTAAAAGAAATCAATATTCTTACGGGAAGTTACAACTCCTTGGCATCTAAGAAGCCAGAAATTTATCAACCCTAAAATTAGTGATAATGTTGGACAGTCTATAAGATCAAAGGAAACTTGAGTGCATTATTCTGTAACCAATCATTTAAGAGGTAGGTAGTACTAGTAACTCTGAGTCTGACCTTAAGGTAGTATCACTGTATCATTCAGCTATTAGCTACAAAAGCTCTGTAACCCCGTTATACACATTTCCTGTCTCTCCTAAAACTAAGATCCAGTTTTCGTGCCAAGACTCTTCCCTATGCACTGCTTTTCATGAAAAAATGGATAAAAAAATCTTATCTTCATCATTCTCATATGTGTTTCTCGTGGTTGTAACTTCTGTCCTAGGCACTGCACTGTAGTGTCTCTTTTAGAAATCATAGAACAATTCAGGTTGGAAAAGACCATTGGGATCATTGAGTCCAACCATTGACCCTATGCTACAAGTTCACCCCTAAACCATATCACCTAACACCACATCTAAACAACATTTGAAAACATCCAGGGATGGCGACTCAACCACCTCCCTAGGCAGTCTATTCCAGTGTATGACCACTCTTTCTGCGAAGATTTTCTTCCTAATGTCCAGCCCAAACTTGCCCTGTTGCCACTTGAAACCATTCCCCTTGGTTCTGTCCCTAATTACCTGTGAGAAGAGACCAGCACCAACCTCTCTACAATGTCCTTTCAAGTAATTGTAGAGCATGATGAGATCCCCCCTCAGCCTCCTCTTCGTTAAACTGAACAGACTCAGCTCCCTCAATTGTTCCTCATAAGGTCTATTCTCCAGGCCCTTCACCAGCTTTGTTGCCCTCTTCTGCACTCACTCCACCACCTTGATATCTCTCTTATACTGAGGTGACCAAAACTGAACACAATACGAGCTAGGTCTCCTTTCTCATGGGCCACTGCTGCCACCATCACAATCCCTGTCCGATGGGGAACCTTTTGTAGTGCAGCCTCACATCATTGAACCCAGACAAGCTCATGAAATAGCTTTATTCTCCAAAAGTGCATTTGTACAACACAGATATATTGTCTCCAAAAAGCCAGTATTTAAGGGAGGCTTACATCATCCTAATTTTTCATATGCTCATACACATAGTTTCTGGTAGACCTGCATGGAACTAATCCTTAACCAACATATTAGTGAGAATAAAGAATGCAGCTCATTACTGGATCCTAGTAGGGACTGGACATAATAACATACATATGATTTCTGGAAGAAAAGATGTTTAAATTAAGGTAATTCTCAATGTGAATTGCAGGATTTGTGGTCTCTTCAGCTCTGCCTCAAATCTTCATTGAACTACTTTAACTCTGCAGCCTGCTTCTCTTTGGCACACGTGGAGGCCACAGAGTCCTTTAAATACTAAACACAATACAAATATAAGTAAGAGATAATGCAAATTACACTTGTGACAATAAATTACAGGAATGGCCATGATAATGAAGACAAACAAAAGTAGTGTATAAATGGATCCTTTGGAGAATGAAGTCATAGACTAGGAATATTTTTACTTCCTAAATGATCCATAGATACAGTTCATTGAAACAGAACACGTAACTAGTTAAACCTCAATGAGGTTTTTGCTGAATTAAAAATTGTAGCATTTCTTCTGAGTAGATAGATGTATTTGAGTTTCTTTGAATGCATTTTGTCACAAACCATTTTACAGAGTTTAGTGTCTCAGTAGGATTAATTAAAATATCATATTTCTAAGATCCATCATGTTAATTTTCTTCAAATCTTTCATTTTCCACACTGTATGCTTGTGAAATAATAACTTTCTAATCTGGTTTCCAGTATTTGTTGATTTTCTTTCTTTTTTTCTGTCCTTTTGATTCCTGTGCATACCAGTTACCTCCCCCCACTCCCCTTTTGGCAGTGTCAGACAGAGACTACAAACCGAAACTTAAAAATTCACATCTGAAATAGAAGGCTAAGGAGTAATGTCAAATATCTGCAAATTAGGAAATCCAGAACAGATTTTTTGCAAAGTCAAAGTGGTAATTCCCTTATTTAAAGTTTTAGACTGATTTAAGGAAAGATACATCATGTAATCCTGTTTACCAAAGCAGCTCAGACTAATCCTTCGGTTAACTTGGTGAAAACCACTAGCTGTCCCAGGACTGAATCCTCTAGTGTAATTAAGAAAATGATGTCACAAATATCATAGTCATAGAATGGTTTGAGCTGGAAGAGACCTTTAAAGGTCTTCTTTAGTTTAATCCTCCTGCAGCAAGTGGGAACATCTTCAACCAGATCGGGCTGCTCAGAGCCCTGATCAACCAGACCTTGAATGTTTCCAGAGATGGGACTTCTACCACCCCTCTGGGCAATCTGTTCCAGTGTTTCTCTACCTTCACTGTAAAATGTGTCTTCCTTATATGTAGTCTGATTCTACCATCATAGGCTCAGAAAAACTTTGTCCTGTTAGCAGCTCTCTAACATGAAATACAACTTTCATTTCAGAGTGTGCTTTTACAGTGCATATCCTGATGGAAATCAAATCTCTTATCCATATCCTCAAACATCAGTGAAGTGGATGAGGTGCATTGATTTACCTTGTTGACGAGAAGAACTTAAAGCACTCTGTGCTGTGTTGTCAGTCCCCTGAGCTATCCAGTAACCTTGTGTATTTGAAATACAATATCTAGCTCCAGTATTTTGCATGGGACTCTGTATTTGTAAAAAAGAGCATTCAGGGTTTACTCATCTACTGAGTTGGTGAGTCATGTGACATAATCACTTAAACCCTCTTGCTCCTACATTTAAATATTACTGCTTTAGGAGGTTCATTCAGGAAATATTACACGGATTCTTCCCACACGCACAAAAACATTTACACTTTCATGAGCAGGAACAATCAAATATAACAAGATTGAGGTTATTTATGCTTCAGTAAAAACCTTTACAAGATGGTTGATAGTTGCTTCGTCCTCCTAGCCAAAGGTATTACGATTAAGAATGAATTTTTCTCTACTGTTGCCATTACAAGGAAATTGTAATGCTTGCCAAATTTGCAGAACAGATCTTTGGAACATTATTCAGTGTAACACTTAATACTAACATTTAATGCACCTCATTTGCATTTTTTTCATTAGCTACAGTTCCTGTATTTCTTTGGTGATATCATAATTATTCTTAGAGGATAATGTTCTACTTCTGTGCAAATTCCAATGTGAGTTTGTAGTTGGAGTGTTTTTTAAAAAGACTTGTGTTTCTACATGTATTTTTGGATTTGTGCCCAGCCAGTTTCACTAGTTTTGTAATTTTAAGGGAAGATATAGTTTGAAGATTTTAAATGTTTGACTGCATAGTTTCTAATCTGGCTAGTGGAGATCAGATTAGAGGTGATGCCTGAAATGAAGTAAAGGCAAAACTTAGTAGCTGTTTAAAACTGAAGCTCAGGATATGGCTCAGTTTCTTTAGTCTTGTTTGATTTAATATATTGTGTGAAATTATCCATATTGATATGGCATCATCCAACTCCTCCTTCTTCTAAGGAAACTGAAGCTCAGGATATGGCTCAGTTTCTTTAGTCTTGTTTGATTTAATATATTGTGTGAAATTATCCATATTGATGTTCTAATCTGGCATCATCCAACTCCTCCTGCTTCTAAGGTCACCTTTCAAGATTTTTCTGTTTCCCATCTTGCTGCTCAGGAGAAGGAGATAAGGACCAAAAAAGTTCTCACCAAATGCTGAAGAAATGATGAGACCATCACTTCTGGTCAGCTAAATCTGCCCATTCTGGTAAATGCTTTTCCTGCAAACATTCAACCTTTTATGGATTTTCTTTCTTTCTTTCTTTTCTTTCTTTCTTTCTTTCTTTCTTTCTTTCTTTCTTTCTTTCTTTCTTTCTTTCTTTCTTTCTTTCTTTCTTTCTTCTTCCTTTCTTCCTTTCTTCCTTTCTTTTTCTTTCTTTCTTTCTTTCTTTCTTTCTTTCTTTCTTTCTTTCTTTTTCTCTTTCTCTCTTTCTTTCTTTCTTTCTTTCTTTCTCTCTTTCTTTCTTTCTTTTTCTTCCTTTCTTTCTTTCTTTCTTTCTTTCTTTATTTCTTTCTTTCTTTCTTTCTTTCTCTCTTTCTTTCTTTCTTTTTCTTCCTTTCTTTCTTTCTTTCTTTCTTTCTTTCTTTCTTTCTTTCTTTCTTTCTTTCTTTCTTTTTCTTTCTTCCTTTCTTTCTTTTTAGCAGGGAAGTGGCGGGGGCAGTGGGCTGACTAAATGCTAGTCCTTCCTTCTTCCTCATGACTCAAGGTTATATTTTCCTCAGCCTACAAATAATTTCAGTTTCTTGATCCTGAAGTCAGGTGACATTTCCTTCCTTACAGTACTGTTCACCTCTGGTTTTCTCTGAAGCTCCTTATAGAGGAAGAAGATAGTGTTTTTTGTGCTTACAACTCGTTCCTCGGGATGAACTGCCGTTTGCACTTCCAGCACACTCAGACCATTACTAGCCTACTCTGAGTAGGCTGTATTTGCTGGTATCTGTGAAACTGGTCCCACCTGGGAAAATTGTCCACTTGTACTGTATATGCAATGTTTTTATGTGGTTTCTGGAGCATTTGCTGCTCTGTTGTCAGACAGAAGATACTGGTTCAGGTGGGCATGCGGTATCAGAGGATGACATTGGACTTTTATTCTTCCAACAGGATGAGTCAGGGGTTTGTCACTAAAGTACGACATTAAGTTGATATATCTTTAGCTTGCTGTTTAAGTCTTTATCTCTATATTACAGCGGAGAAGGAAAAAGAGCCCTTCCTAAAAGACTTTCTGGTAATGCGACTTGGAATAGAAGACTCCATGTGAGAACTTTTTCTTCACAGTGATGCAAGGATGGGAGAGTTGGAAACACAAGACAGAGGAAGTGCCTTGTGCAGGGGCTCCTCAGACACTTTTACTTCTCCTCATCTGTGAATAGAGTTGTGAAGCAGTCTCTTCTCTCCCACCTTGGGTCTTGTCATTTGCTCTGTCTCTGTCTTGCTTTGCCTTAAACTTGGAATTTTTAGTGGATAAATCTCCTTCTTTAATGCTTTTGCCTCTCTGCCTGGAGGATCAGCTTGTGCTATTTGACTGACAGATGAATCTTTAAGAAGGGGTACTTTGCCGTCTCTAGTCATAAAGATATTAAGCTCCTAGGACAGGTTTTCTTCAGTGACAGTAAGAGGAGGCTCTTTAGTTTCTGCTTTTCAGTGAGAAATTCAAGGAAATGTACCAGATATTTTGTAGAAATATGTCCTATTTTACAGTAAAATTTGTTTTCCAATTAACATTTATAATTTATTTCTAATTAGTTTTGGAAAACATGTAATGATAAAATAACTGTAGCATTCCCATCAGGTCTAGCTGATATATTTTAGTCCTAGCTTAAGAAACATAGTGGAGATAAAAACAGACAGAAATTTCTTGTCAGTGTTGACAGGTTAAAGAGATAAGCTGTTGCAATTAACGAGAAACTAGATAAGATTTTATATTAAAAGGTAATATCACAGCATGCGCTAAGACTTTCAAGTTTGTGGTCAAGGATGAAAAGGCAGATGACATGCAACTGAGGGACCTGCTCACACCTGAGTGTAATTGAAATTGGAACAAGATAAGCTATCACACAAACACAACAAACATCTGCTCTGGTATATATAATTTGTATGACTTGTCAAAAATTATACTTAAATTTCTTTTGTGATTTTTCACCAGGTATGCTTTTGAATACTTGTCAAAAGGCATCGTGGACTTCTTTCAAGTTTGATTTCTATCTTGTTTCTTCTACAGGTCAGCATTTAATTTGAATCAAAGCAATATGAAAATATTGTTGCCATTAGTTAAACATCTTTGCTTGCTAAAAAGCACCAATCAGAGTTCAAAACACTAAGAGCTACCTAGTATGCTGCTGCCCACATTGTTTGCATGCTGACTGACGCAGGTGTTGCCATGGACTGGTGAGATTTCATGGCTATGTAGGGGCCTGAGCAGAATAGCCCCAAGAACTAACATGAAAGAACAGGTTCTTAGTGAGATATATTAATATGAAAAAGTACCAAGGTGCTTTGAAAATGATAGGCCCAATAGAAATACCTCTTTCAGTGCTACCGTCCTTAGAAACATATAATGATTTAATTCTCGACACTTAATCACAACTAAATGAGTTAAATGTTAGATACTAAAAAGACAGTTCAAATAGATGTCAAGATCTTTCCTTTGTTTTTTTTACAAGTAATATCAAAATGCAAGGAAAAATCCTGTTCTCCTTTTGTAGTATCCCAGAACACCAATATGACTAAAATGCTGTAACAAGTCTATATCTGTATTTGGGACTTTCTTACGAAGCCTTCAGTGTTACAATGCCAATTTATGGCACATAAGTAACTCAGCAGACTTTTTTTTCATAGCTGTATCTTCTCTCACTAGACAGGATAAATCGGTCACTTATTCACGTTAGACTACTAACTATTGTGAGTATAGCTTTATTTAGGCTGAAAATACTTGTTCACAAACGTTATTAGTCACTCAAAGTACCAGCTTATTGCACAATAATGCAAATTAGTATAAAGAGGCAGCTCAGAGAAAAGAAATGTTAAAAAAAAAAAAGAAGGCATCATAGTTAGATGAAATGAACCCACCGACTGCTTTTTGTTTCTTTTGTTCTTCACCCTGTGCTTCCTCTAGGGCAGATGTGTGCTCCAACTTTTGAACTATCAATTCTAATGATTTATTCTGTCTCTGTGCAGTAGTTTGGCCCCAGGCAACAGACAAGCACCCACACAGATGCTTATTCACTCATAGTCTCCCACCCTCAGCAGGACAGGAGAGGAAAAAAGGAAGAACAAGAGCAAAAACACTCATGGGTGAAAATAAAGACAATTTAATAGGCAAAGGAAAGTGAAGGGGGGAAAAAAATATCACTCATTCCCACCTCAGTCGGAACATCAGCTTCCAAACAAAAATGGCCTCAGAAGCCACTACGACAATCCTCTATCTCTTATTTTAATGCTGAGTAGGACTTTATAGTATGGAACATCTCCCTGGCCAGTTTAGACCAGCTGTCTTGGCTATATCTCCTCCCAGCCTATTAATGGTTTCACAGATGTACTGCCTCAGTCAAACTCTCCATTTGATGTCGTTTAATCCACTGAAAGAAAGTTAGCTTCAACACGGCTAGACCCAGCACAGTCAAATATGAGTCCAAAGGTCTGTATCCTTTGATCGTTGGCATTGCTGACATTTCAGAAAGGGCTATGGACGCATGATGGAGGCAGCTCAACTGACCAAAGGAGGACATCTCTGCACCAGGTACATATAACTGCCTTTAAGGGCAACGATGCCAAAAGAGGTGCCTCCTGAGCACAATTCAGCTGGCAGAGTTTAGGGACTTCATTCATCTGCTTAAGTAGGAGTTTATACCATCTGGGTCTGGAAAGTCAGACACAAGGCTTATAAGGTGCATAAGGTCAAGGTACTAGACTGCAATTAGTCTATCGAGCCCTTCAGGTGCTCTAACTTAAATGGGAGCCTGTTGTACCTATGCCCTGCAAATAAAGAAGCTACCCAAATAACCTGCTCTCTAGACTTTCAGTTCTGTAAAAGTATCTATCTGGAGGTTACTGCTATGCTACCAACTAGTTCCACAAGCTCTGAGTGTGGGTAAAAAAACAGAATGAAGGAAAGAGAGCTTTGAACCTGAGCAAGTAGTAGGAGAAAAGTTCATCTCCCTGTGACTACAGGTAACAAATGTATTAGGATGCCTTGATGGGTACGTGAGACCTTGTGATTCACTGAGCGCTATCTGAGACTTTGTGTCCTCAGGCTGATTTATCAGCCTCTGTCAGCAGCAGATGTACCTTTTAGGAGCCTGCAGTGACTGGAACATAGCTGTGAGTTCCTTGGCCTTGGGAAAACTTGAAGGGTAGCAGAGGACGTGGCATAAAGCTTGTGAGTGATGGATGACAGTTTGGGAACCAGTTATGAACCTTTAACAAACAAGATGGAAATCAGCTTGTGATTAGCCATCCTCTAGCTGGCTAAAAACCATGGGTTTGTTTATTATTTTATTTTTTTAATTTTGTTTTTTTTATCCCAAGAATCAGGTATGTGATGCAGAGTACAATGCACAGGCTGGAAAGAAGATAAGAGAGGAAAGAAAAGAGAGTAAGAAGAAATGAAGCAGAAAAATTAGTTTAGAGGCAACTGACTGCCAGGATTCAATAGAGACTACCAGCCCGCCAGGTAGAGATACTCTGATGGTGCTTGAGTTGAGAGTGTTTTTGACACTTAAGTCCTAGACTGATGCTCAAGAATATAGTTGCTAATCCTTTATAATGAAATTGTTTCAATTATGAAATAGTGGTAAGGTTGTTTTTTTTTTTGTAGTTTATGGAGATTTCTAGAAGTTGCTTGAAGGTAAATGGAAAGTCTTCAATTTTAGTTTTTCTTTTGCTTTATTTGACCTATAAATAGTTGGGTTCAAAATTGTCTGTGGCATGAATACAGCTGGTGCAGACAGAGGATAATAGAATTTTTTTCCCTGCCTTTTAAACTCTAAATAGAAAAATGCTGGGTTTTTTAAATGAAAACAATGACATGAACAGTAAATTCAATAAGGATGTCAGAAATATATCCAAAATCACATAACAGATAGAGACAATTTCCATGATCTTTTTTAAAAAGAACAGCAGTATATCTTAACATTATAAAGCAATATCGGACTTAGTATATTCAAAGCACGAACTGAACACAGAAAGTATGAAAAGTGTTAATTGTTCTAGCACAAAGGAAGGTAATTTGTTTTAGAAATAAATGCTTCTTTTCCCCCTTGAGATAAATATGTATTAGAGTTTAAAATAGTAGCGGACTAAAGGGAGTGCAGAGTATATTTTAAGTAACAATTTCCATACAAATATAGCTAAAGCCTATTAAGCTATGCATTTCTATGCATCTATCACCAGTGTGACTGACTACTGTTGGTATGGACATTGCATTTTCATTGATTAGTGGAATTTAAAACAAAACATGTTCAAAACATGCTGGTGGGATTATTTTCCACTTGAAGCACAAAAGTGTTGGAATGTAAATTCAACACTTTTCAAACCATGCCTCAGATACTGTAGTAGGTTACCTCTTTTTGCTGTATGAGTGAAATTGTCCTTCCCTCAAGACAGATGAAGACTTGCCTATCCAGCCCGTGTCATTTACATGGACTGATTAGGAATAGAGGTTTTTCTGAGAACTGGCAAAGGTTTTCAGGTTTTCATAGCCATCCCAAAAATATGAAAGGGCGATTCTGGTTATAGAGGGAACAAGAGTGAATGACAGAAAGGATGCTAAGGTAGTTTCACCTGAAGCATGCCATGAATTTACTGACAACTGATTGTGCCAATTTCAGAAGTGTCCCTAAAATTCAATGCTATTTTAAGACTCTTAAATCCTAGCATTGCTCAACAGGGAATATATTCCAGGGGCAAAACAGTGTTTTGCAGGAATTTTAAAAATCAACTCGCCCTCCCCTGAACAAAACCAAATCTTAATGGTATTTTGGGTAATAAAGAGCAATTTCATCTTGAAGCTGAGCTGAAGATAACTCATTAAGGAGGCTTTCTCGAAATGTTTTCAGTTCCATGTATTGTTTTCAGTTTTTATTTAGAAAAGTAACTAACTAATGTCCTAACATTTCCTGGGCTTAGTCCTGTTTGAACTGAAAAACAGAGAGAAGGGTTTGAATAATTCAACTAATCAGTGTCTTCTTTTCTGACTGTGTTGTATGTGTGAATTTAGAGCTGAGTTTCCAGACTGACAGCCAGGCTGTTGCCAGTTCTGTAGGTATGATCTGGGAATAGAGAACTGCAGTCTCCAGGGCTGTCAGTTCAGTGTTTGAATAGAAACAGGACTCACACATTATTTAAAGGACTGTACACTGCATAAATTTTAAATACTCTTTACCATTGCAAAGTCTAAAGGGCAAGCTATCCATCATTTTAGCAACTCTCACCTGACGAGCTGGAGTCGGCATCAGGGTTTCACAAGAGCTATTCTCTTTCATAGTGTTGCTCAGCATCTGGGTAGGAAGAAGTACCAAGGGCAGATATCCTGGTTTGCTAAAGTTCAAGAACAAATTACCTTTATTACAAATAATCTAAGTACTTATTTGTAGCAATTATAGGTTTTCACAGATATTTAGTATACTGCCCAATTAAGATATAAAATTTCTAGCAAACTGGCACTCATGATCAGCGAAAACCTGACCTGTGCCACTTAAATTTTCTGCTAAATTGCAAAGCTATAGTCTCATTCCAATTTAAAACCAAGTTTTATTCATGTTATTCCAATGCAATTCTTACACATTTCTTTAGCTCATGCAGTTGAGTGTGGCGCTAACAACACTAAGGTCACGGGTTCGATTCCCGTTTGGTCCCCATGTGTTGCCAGATCTAGTCGGCAGGTGGTGTCCCTGGCAACAGGGAGGCTGGATTAAAATGATCTCTAAGGTCCCTTCCCGCCTAGGCCATTCTATGATTCTATGATTAAATATCCCGTTGAAGTTAAAACTTCTTTATAATTCCCAGCACTGGTAGTATGATTCAGTCTTGCACTAAGATGTTCTCAAAGCTAATGGCAAATGATTATTTGGAACTTTCACAGCCAAGTACAGTCATCCTTTTGAAAGCATTGTGCATATCACTCATCAAACCTATCAAGAAAATAAAGGCTGCAGAGCTTTTATTTTCTGCTTGACGTTTAAAACATGAATCTCATTATCCAAATGTCCATTAAAGTTGCCTCTTTTATTGCTCTGAAATAATGCAGTTGCAGCCAATATGTTAAAATACTATTAGAGACACAAATTAAAATGAAAACAAGGACATTTCTAGTGTAGGTTGTCACTTCAAGTGAGTAGAATGACAGTGTAAGCTAGAATTTCTTTGCTTTTGTCAGTATTCATTAGACCTTCAACATTAATGTACTGTGAAATCATTTTTTAAATTTTCCTTACTTGAATGAAATACAATTAGAATGACTATCATGAAAGCTGAAATAAACAGAATAAAATTTTAAAAAAAGCTATATTATTTTTGTAGTGACTTTTGCTCATAGAAAGCTTCCACTGAAAACTTGATGTAATGCCCTTCTCTAGAGACCATTGAACAAGTATCCCAACTGCTATTTCTTTCATAGAAAACATTTGTGTCTTTCAAATAAAATTACTTTGGACATCCCTTTTCTATGTTTCTGTGGTAACAGGTTCTTCTGCTGAAACCAAATCCAACAATAACATCATTTGCTTCAGGTGGTTTCCAAGAACACAAACTAAAATAAGTTTAAAATGTATGTTAATGTGGTAAGCACTATCAGCCAAGTTATTTGTCTTACTGAAGTACAATTTGTGAAGAAAAAAAATATATTTAATTATATTGATGAATTTGTGGTAGCATTGCCCTGGAGAATTTCTAGTTGGTGGTATGCTTTATATTCCCTTCAATGCAAATGCAAAGCAGTTAGGATGCATGTTGGAGAAGAGCTTCATACTTAATGAAGCTAATATGAGACTTGAACATTTTATCAATACTGCTTGGGGTTTTTTTATAAGTTTGTACTCATTTTCTACAAATTCTAAGTGTATATTTAAGGAATTTGCCAGAGTATAAAAAATGTCAACCTTCTTATGACTAAGAATAATAAAGGTAAGATATCTTCCTTTTGTCATTCTGATCATTTCTGACAACATACTTTGTTACCTCCTCTTTCAGTCTTTATCTCCTTTGACTCCATAGCTGAGATCCTTTTCTCATTTTTGAAGCCTTGCACAACCAGAAGGTTATCCTGTAATAGTCTCAAAATCCATTCCTCTTACTTTGCCCTCTTTTTCCTCCTAAGGACTCTTTTTTTCTATCCTCAACTGATTATGAATTCATTGGTATTATCCTGTAAGTCTGGAACTGCTGCCATATTCTTATATGCAAACTAATTTTCCTTTCATTTTTCCATGTGACAAATTCAAGTTTTTCACATTTTCTAGGTAGGAAATAACAGATACTGTAATTTCCAGTATGGTAACAAAGTTGGGCAATGAAGATTTAGTTTAATTTTTGCTAAACTTTATAGTTAGTGGGAGGTTCCAAAAGAAGTTATTTTGCACAAATATAAGGAGATATTAAGAAAATGTAAAAAAAAGGTATATTTTATCTGTCAACAGTTATGGTAATAATTCTTTGTATTCATATATAAAGGAAATATATTTTTTTCACTATGAGATCATTATAAAAATAAGATTAAATTATAGTAATTAGACTGGGTAAGAAAAAATGGGGAAAATGACACTGTACTATTGTAATAATTGTTTTGTAATCCTGAGGAGAAGAATATACTTTTTTTACTGACTTTATAATTGGTAAAACAAATGAAAGTAATTCATCATTTTCCATGCAGGAAAATCTATTTCATAAACTGCAAGAGCTCCTGTATACTTCCAACTTCTTAATATTTCATGTTTACATTTTCCTTGAAAACAAATGTGTTATTGTTGCCACTCGACTCAGAAGAGATACTTCTCTGGTCATTTTTAAAAAAGGGTACAAAAAGACCCCCAATATCAGCTGGTTCTAAGCTATTATTCCATACTTAAGGGTATCAATATCATCTTTTTCAGATTTATACAGAACAGCACACTTTCCTTACTTGTTAAGTGTCAATATTCCACTAAATTTGGGGAAAAGATCTTTGTCCTTCAGCTCAGGAAATGGACTCAGATAGTGCATAGAGAGAAACTGTGTCCAGGCTCCAAAGAATAGTGTTATGTATGATGAATTCAATAAGTTACTGTGAAGGTTGTCTTGCTTGTGGTAATGCTTAAATGTTAAGAAAAGCATTATGCTGTAAAATGCTAAATAGATTTGTATCTATTTGTATGGACTATATGACCTCCTGAGGTCCATGCAACCTGATTTATCCCATGATATAAAATACGTATAGAACTGTTAATAAAAATAAGATTACATCATTAATTAAACAGTAGAATAGATCGAGCAATTATTTTATCTTCATTCATTAATTTCACACAATTTATATTAATAACTTTAGATTAGGAATTTCAGAGCAGTTAATGACTGCATCTAACGACTCAGGCATTGGGCCTTTAGTTCTCCTAAATCATCATTAATTAACTGTAAATACTTTGGCTGTCACTTAGTATTCCTTTATTTTTTCATAAGCTGATGTGTAAAATGTTTGAACAATAACTCCCACGATTTGAAACTGCGCGCTAGGGTAAGTAGGTAAGTAAGTAAGTAGGTAAGGTGAGTTATGGCCACAGATAAGTGTGGGGTTGCTAAATATCTGTCTGTGTTTTAGTGTTTCTGCTGGTTAAAATTCGTTTTATCATTCCACCTACATGTACACAGACAACTGAAAAACTTGTGCACTGATCAGGATGAGTGCTGAAGATGTCACAGGAGAAGCACCAGTGGAAAGTGGCAAAATGCCTGACTGCTTATTTTCAAATTTTACTTGTTTTTTTTTTTCTCCTAAATTGGTCCATTGAGAACCTGACGCTCCCTGCCACACTCTTTGGCAGTAGTTACCTCCACTATAAATGAGATAGTTGCCAGTCTGCTGTAAGAAAGGCAGATACTTGAAATTAAGTTTGGCGAGATCTGTCTGAAAGGGAAACACTCTTGACTTGCACAGGCTTGCTGAACTGAGGCATTAACAAACCCCTGGACAGCTGTTGAACAGGGATGACCAAATGTAGTGCTACATCCAGCTAGATGGGGAGGAGGGTGCTTGCCTGGGACCCCAGCATCTGTACCTGACTTCAAGAAGAATGAAGTGGAAAGCTTAAAAATTCAAGGCTGCTTGTTGACCTCTCTTTCCTTTGCAACTCTCAGGATTTACCTGCTGTTAATTTATACCTGTGTGATGTTAAAGAGTTTTTCATTCAGCAGAATTATTTGTGTCTTAACAGCAGTGCCTATGAGTTAAAGTCAAATCTGTAGGAAGCCTTTACAACATAAATGAAAATATCATTGTAAGGAGGCTTGGAATTTTCAAGGAATCACATGAATATATCACAGATAACATAATAGAGACACTACTCATAGTAAACTTAGACATATACAAATATGACATACTTAATACACTTATTAAACTTAGACACATAAGTCTATGGGGCTGGATGGGATCCACCCAAGGGCACTGAGAGAGCTGGTGCAAGTGCTCATCGAGCCCCTTTCACTCATTTTTCAGCAGTCCTGTCTAACTGGGGAGGTTGCAGTTGACTGGAGGTAGCAAATATGATGCCCCTTTACAAAATAGGGCTGGAAGGAGAATCTGGGAAACTACAGGCCTGTCAGGCTGACCTTGCTGCCAGGGAAGCTTATGGAGCAGATCATCCTGAGTGCCATCAGGGGATTAGGCTGAGACAGTATGGGTTTATGAAAAGCAAGTCCTGCTTGACTAACCTGATGTCCTTCTACATCAAGGAGACCCACTCAGTAGATGAGAGAAAGACTGCATATTGTCTACCTGGACTTTAGTAAAGTCTTTGACACCATTTCCCACAACATTCTCCCAGAAAATCTAGTTGCTCGTGGCTTGGAGAGGTGTACACTTTGCTGGGTAAATAAACTGGCTTGATGGCTGGGCCCAAAGAGTGGTGGTGAATGGAGTCCAGTCGCTGTTCAGTCACAAGTGGAGCCAGTTCTGGTTAATATCTTTATTAATTATCTGGACGAGGGAACTGAATTCACCCTCAGTAAGTTTGCACAAAACACCAAGTTGAATGGGAATGTTGAACTGCCTGTGAGTTGGAGGGCTCTGCAGAGGGATCTGGACAGCATGGATAGATGGATTGAGGATAATTGTATGAGGTTTAACAAGGCCAAGTGCTGAGTCTTGTACTTGGGTCACAAAAACCCCATGCAAGGTTACAGGCTTGGGTAAGAGTAGATGGAAAACTGCCCAGAGGAAAAGGACCTGGAGATGCTGCTTGACAACTGCCTGAATATGAGCCAGCAGTGTGCCCAGGGGGGCAGGAAGATGAATAACATCATAATCTGTATCAGCAGGACCAGGGATGCGATGGTCCCTCTGCACTCAGCACTGATGAGGCTGCACCTTGATTTCTGTGTTCGGTTTTGGGCCCCTCACTAGAAGAAATATATTGAGGTGTTGGAGCATGTCCAGAGAAGAGCAATGAAGCTGGTGAAGGGTCTTGAGAACAAGCCCTGTGAGAAGTGGTTGAGAGAACTGGCGTTGTTTAGCCTGGAGAAAAGGAGGTTGAGGGGGAAACCTTACTATTCTCTACAACTACCTGCAAGGAGGTTGTAGAGGAGTGGGTGTGGGTCTCTTCTCCTGTGTAACAAGCAATAGGACAAGAGGAAACAGACTGAAATTCTACCAGGGAGGTTTAGATTGGATATTAGGAACAATTTCATCACCGAATATGTTGTCAAGCACTGGAACAAGCTTCCTAGGGAAGCGGCTGAGTCACCATTCCTACAAATATTTGAAAGACTTGTAAATGTCTTTTGGTAGACATGTAGATTGTCTAATGGTGGATTTGATATTACTAGGTTAATGATCTTAAAAGGTCATGATCTTAAGTGACTGAAATACTCAAAAAAGACGATACATGAATATATCTATATGTAGCTGTGCTCTCAGGTATGGTGTAACCGTGTGACTGAATTACAAGCTGATGTTAAGTCTAGATGACATTAAAGTTTATATTCTATTGGAAGATTAAGATTTTTGTAACACACAAGACAGTGATGTCTTGTCTCCAGAGAGAAAAGGACAAATGCACATATTTAGATTTCTTCAGCAAAATTTCATAGCTGACATCAATATAGCACAGAAATCATGCCCGATCAACATCAAATGCTTGTTTCTGTTGCTATAAATTAGTCAAAAGTTTTTGATACGTGCTTCTGCAGAGCAGAAGAAATCTAGTCAGATTTTTTTTTTTACACAGAAGAGAAAATATTTTTCTACATTGCTTCTCTTTGTCAAACACAGGATTTTTTTTTTTTATATATGATCTCACTTTACTGCCAGTTTATGAAAAAATATTTTTTGTTGCTTTTGGAGAAATAATTTGTTTTCTGCTTGTCAGAGCACCTCAGATCCTTTTGAATAAAGACATGGTTATTGAAGAAAATATCATTATTCTAACAAAATAAAGATTTAAATTTATGACTACACAACTGGAAATAAAGTTGCAAGGCAAAAAATACCCAAACAGCCCAAAACAGCAAAGCACAGTTCTAGGTTACTCTTAACAGCAAAAATCTTTTTTAACTGTTCCAGATCATGAACTTGGGTCAGCATGTAAAGGATGAGAATTCTCTTCCTGCTTCTCTCTCAGTGATTTACTTTATGCTGGAGAAATTTTGAGGTCACTTTGACTCCTTCTCTGTTGTAGAAATATGATGATGTTGCCATTTCAACACCCATTATGTATTTCAAACACATTTCATCTATATTCCAATCTATAATTCAAATCCACATAGATATAAACAGGGCAGAAGCAGGAACCTGATTCTGGGTCTCTTGTTCCTCAGCTGCCTGGTTTCGGTAAGGCATCGCTCCTCTGTGATTCCTCTTCTCCTATTTTCAGTCCTGGAACATGTTTTTAACCCTCATTCGCAGAGGATTTGGGGCTGTGAGCATAGTAATAGGCAGAGCTATCTGTAGTAAGCTTAGAAACCCTTCCCTTAAATAAGGAAAATGATTCTCTGATTTCTTTGTGTGATGCAGAAGCAGTTGCTTTGATGCTACATTTTGTGATTTTTAGAGACTTTAACCAAGTGACTGTACTTTGTTTAACATTTCTGTGAGGCTACTGATGTAAACACCTTTCTTCATTTTCAGTAATATCAGATTTTTATACAAAAAAATTAAAAGGCTAAGTTAATGTAGCCATATGCATTCTTAATAAAAATATTCTGTCATTTACACTGTTGGTTGAATATAGAGGGTGATTTTTCCTCTTTAGTTTCTGCTATAGTACACAGATTTCTATGATGAGTTAAAGGGAATATTGTACGTTTAGCTGCGAGAATCTGTTTTTATAGTGATTCTGGTACTGTCGGGTAATTATAATGTGTCTTCCCTAGCAGTAACGGGCACCACAGGAAATAAAACTGCTGTATGACAAAATCAAATCTGAATGACAAGGTCATTGGAAAGTTAAATGCCTTTTTTCATACTGAAGATGTGTTCCATAAAAAAGAATTATGTTCAAATGTAAAATAATATGCTGAATCATGCGCTCATAATCTTAATTTCATTAAAGGCACCTAATTACTTACTGATTACTTAAGAGCAATAGCCATTCTAATGTGTGCATTGCTGAGGTCTCCAGTGTTTTTCAGATGAAAACCCTGTAGTTCAATATCTGTCCATTTGTTTTCAGTTTTTCAATTTTTATCCATTAATGCCATATACACATCTAATACAAGCAAAGGCTGTCTTCAGGTACAACCATTTCATTGTTATATCCCCAAAATTTAAATAATTGACAGAATTTTAATTCCATATGCCTTTAACTTGCCTCATATCCTCATTTTCTGCAAACCTAAAATAAAACCAGCGCAGCTCAAAGGCATGGAGTCCGTGTTTGAACTAAAGGAATAAAAGAGAAAGCAACTTCATCAAAGGTCAGCTTTCTGCTCCTACCCTTTTAGTTGGGGAAAAGGGTGACTTGAAGGAAAATCTCTATTAGCTTGCTATGAACTACTTTTTTGAGGAAGGTATTGCTTGAATCTCTGGGCAGTCCCAAAAGACCCAAGGACTGTATTTTTTCTTCCTTCTGGCTGAAGTCATCTTTTACCTTGTTCTAAAGCCCTGAAGATGTATGTTGAGAAGTAAGAAAGAAAATAAAAGACGTTACCCATGTTTCGGGAATGATAAGTCTGTCCGGGCAAATTAACCTGGGAGAAAATGTATTTATTTTTTTCTGTTTCTGTTACTCTAGAGGCATTTTAGATTATGAAAGAGGTCTTATAAAACACAACACTCCTGTCTATGAAGCCCTGTTTTTTAACTAGGCATGTAAAATTGCTCTCACAGGATCTGTGGTAGATGCTCATAAATATGTTCAGTCAGTAGAGGTTTCTTTTAAAGTCACAATGTTCACAGAGTTTTTGACAGGTGGGTGACCCACCACCTGAATGAAAATTTCTTTTCAGCAGGGGTGGAATCCATCACCCTACTTAGCTCCTTGAAGTCTGGTTGAAAAGGTGCAATGTGTCTGAAATTGTTGTTTTGTTTTGCTTTTTTTTTGGATTGAGTTTTTTTGTTTGTTTTCCTCGAGAAGGATTGGTTTTTGTCTTTTGGTAATACCAAATTAAATTTACTACAAAGTTTTCGCTGAAAGAAAACATCAGAGGATTAGGTTCTCAAAACTAGGAGTTAAGCACGTAGAAGTGATACCAGATTATACAGACCAGAAGGTGAAATGTGACATGTACTATCCTTTCTCCTTATAAAGTAATAGGAAGAATGTGTACAGACAAAATGTGAGATATTTTTCTCTGCATAAGTCACAGTTATGATACTGGGAGAAACCCACTCTGGATTCTTTTTTTTTCCAGAAATGATCTCTCCCTAGTTCCATAGTGTCTGCTCTCTTCTTAACGCGTCTAAAGTGGATTGCTAGAGGATGTGTCTGAGGAGGGATATGTGAAGCAGATGAAGCTTGTGGAAAAATATGCACAGCAAGGGAGCCGGAGGCCTTTTTTTCTGTTTTTATTTTCCCCCTACTGAAAGCTGCAAATTAAGTTATGAAAAAAGATAATTTTAAGAAGGTGTTATTTTTGCAGGAATTTTCTTTCTATAATATGATCTTTCTGGCAGTATCAAAACCAAAAGCTATAATTAGGTGATAATTGTCTAAGGACACAAATAAAGACATCTGAAATGTATGATCAACAAGTATGTGGAAAAGAGCAGACAAATTTTCTGTCATATAAACCTTATGGCTTCCCATTTGTCTTGCATTTTCCTGGTGTTCTGAAATAATTCTCAATTCCTTGACCCATTTACAAGAATAAAGTATAGATCCCACTTCAAAAGATTTTGTCTTCATTATTTCCCTCAGATGGAGAATCACTTTCATCTCAAACACTAAAACCTCCTATGACACAATTTGTTGTCTCTCAGTACTGTGTGTATTTACCTTTGTTCAAATCTATGAGTAGCTGTAATGCAGTAGAAAAATGTAGAGATTAATATTATAGTTAAATTTATCGAGGCTTCTCATTAAATAAAATTTTAGCCTGACTTCCAAAGGAAATGAAGTGTGCATGAGAGCATGGTGTAGATAGTTTCATCCAACTTAGCATTTTAATGAGGACAGATTTACAGGTAAAGAAAAGATATCTTATTAACATGAAAAAGTGGCTTGTGTGTTTAACCCTTATCAATTCATCAGAAAATCCATAGGAAGGAGAATGTATCCCTCACATGCAAGAAAGTTTCAGCTAGAGTTTGAATATTCTTAGAAGGAAATTCACAGGAAAATGCTACTCGTTTTTTTTCAGATACTCAGAGAGATACTTGTTAACCGCAGTCATTAAATTGCATCAAGGTTACTGTGCACTGTTTCTATCTTGATGTTAATAAATATTCTGTGTGAAGAAGATATTCAGAATTAATAGTGTTGTGTTGCCACATATAATGTTTGGCAGCATAAAGGGAACTAATAGTCTTGACAATAATCAATAAGATCTTAAAGAAAACAAAAAATGTATCTAACATGACATCTGAGAAAGAAAATTCTGAGAATTTATGACTGTTATGTATTTCATGTTTATTTCTCTTTGCAGTTGTTAAAGGGTAAATATTTCACTTGGCTCAGAATGCAAAAAAGCTGGAAATAGGGACAATACCAATGAACCGTTAGTAAATATATTTTTTTATTATGATGATTTGGGACTACCTTAACTGATTATCAATCCATCTGATTTAAAATAAAAGGATTCCTAATCAAAATTCTAAAGTCTTGGCTAGACTGTCACAGTCATCTTTCTTGCAATAAAATGTGAAAAGCTATGACATTTATATGAGTAGCGAGCTTAATGTCTTCTAGTGATGTTTTGACTGTTAACATCTCCACCTGTATTTTAGGCAGTATATTCCAGTTTCCCAGGTAGTGTATTTCATTTCGCTTATTGAATTGTGTTTATATTTAAGCTATTCCTCAGTAGTTAAGAAAAACAAGGAATTGGTTTTCATGTCAAGACCTCTACTACTTAAATGTGCAACACAACAAAAGACAAATTAGAGTTCGAAGTGTGAACAGTTTGGCCTCAAACATATTAATAGTTTTAATACAGGGGTTCTAGTACATCTTGTTTAAATATGCAGAGGCAGATGGGGATGTCGTGCACTGAAGGCTGCTTCTAACCTCTTCTTGAGTTGCTTCCTAGCTGAGAATAGTCCAAACATGGGGAAGTCCATGAAAGTCTCAGTTCAACGTGAGAGGTGGAGCCAGGCTGCAGAACGATACCTGTTGTAGCAGTAGTGGGACAGAGAATGGAAAAGGCTCAATAAGGCACAACCATGCTCCCTGATCTGCAAATGGAGAAACACAGCAGAGAAGTGGGTCATCTTGTACCATTGTTAGGAAAGTAACAGAGCATGGTAATCTAAAATTAGCTAAAACGGAGCACATGTGTCTTACCTGATTGCTGTGAACTGTCTCAACTAGTATGTTGTAAGACATCCTTAGGAGTGTTCTGTAGGTAATTTAGTGGAAGAAGTGAGTTTTGGTTAGGAATGCCTACGGGAATAAGGGGTAAAAGGGTCATATTCACAGGATGTCAGCAATAAACTGCCTGACAAAGCTTTCCCTGTTGTGCTTGTTTATTTATTTGGGTAACAAATCAGAACTTGCGAACACTAGCACTCCAGGTGATAGGTCATTACTTCCTCACAGCTATCATAGCTGTAAGACATTCATCAAGGAGTGTCAGCAAAGTCTCACTTTTCCACATCCGTAGAGAAAAAAAGAAGTATTTATTTCAGATTGTGAATAATGTAAAGTAAGACTCAAAGCCAGGAGATATCAAACTCTGCTAGAAAAGGTTATAAGCTTCCATATATACATTTAACATGCAAATATGACCTAGGAGTTCAAATCAAGTTCTTATCAGATTTCCTCTAGGTAACATACTTACCAGAAAAGATGTGTGAATGTCTTGACTTTCCTTCTTAGTTACACTTGCATAGTGAATTAGAAAAAAAACCTTGTGAAAGAGAAGAGGAACTCTAAGTATTTTCATTTGCTCTTGCAGAGTCCTTCATTTTCTTTTATGCAGAGAGTGTACGAAATCCCAAAACAAGGGAAACACCCAATAGTTTGTGTCTTTGCTGCTACATTTTTCTTTTGGTGTACTGCTGCTCCAAGCAGAGTGGAAACACTGAAAGGCTCAGATCAAAGGCAGTGGTACTGCCTCAGTGACTCTCATGCAAGTTAGAGCTCTGCACAATGTGATGCTGCCTTGTGACACAAATGTGTGCAAAAGAGCAAAAGAGGTCTTTCAGGGAGCTCTGTGCACAACATTTGGTGGTTTTTACTGTATTTCATAGTTCTGCAACTTCAAATACGTATGAGGAGTGAAATTTATTTGTCAACATTTGCACCAACACCTTCTTGTAGGTTATTTTGTATGTTGTTGCTCAATTGTATATTGTTGTTGATCAATTATTTGTGTAGCTTGTAAAAACAGAAATCAAAAAACAACACACAAAAGCAGCTTGGCTTCCTTTTGAAAAAATTACAAGAAATAAAGACACATCACAGAAAATGTTAGTAGTTGGTTTTGTGCTTTTAAAGTGACATACCCGTACATCTCTCTATTTTTTTTTTGTTAATTCCGAGAGTTTTCTAAGAGGTTCTTTAAGAATAAACGTGAAGTGAAGTAGATGGAATAGCATAACTAGGTGGATGGAGTTTTTTGGATTACTTCTTTTTTTCATATTAATCTAAAAAATAATTTATGCGATGCTTTTGATGCTGTCTGTTGTGGGGCAAGATGTTGCAGACAAAATACACTTAAAAAATTTATTTCTAGTTGCATTAACAATTGCTGAAAGATAGCACATCTGAAACTGGAAAGTGGAAATTTCAATTTACCATTACTCAGATGGAAATAGCAGGAAGAAGGAAGAGAGCCAAGCAATGTGGTAAATAATAAACTAAAACAGCTGGAACCTATCAATATTAGAATCAGGAGAACATCAGAGATATCTTCAAGTGTGTAAGTCAGTAATATGTTGGCGGTCTCTAAAACTGTGAATCATAGAGTGATGACTTCTAAAGATATGGTAGTCAAGGAGCATATAGTGATAAAAAGCAGGTGCAGAAGTAGCAAGCATGGAAGTTTATATAAATGGTAGAAAAATAATGATGAAACAACTAATAGAAGCTACATGGCAAAATATCTGGGAGAGACCAGGCCAATCAGTGCCTCTGTGATCTGTGCGTTTAAGAGGGGAAGAGTGTTAGGCCGGGCTTTTTGTTCTGTCTTTTGTGTTGGGGAATTGTCTGTTTTGGAGAGGAGAGGGAGATGAAGAGAGAAACCGTGCGATCACCAGGGTCTGTGAGGAAGAAGTTGGGGGAGAAAGGCACCGGAGCAGAGATCTCCCTGCGCTTTATGCTGAGAAGGCAGGATGAGACCCTGCAAACCGGGGAGACCGGCGGTGGTAAAACAACCAGGATGCAGCAGCACATGGAGGTCCTCAGGCCAGAAGAAAGAGAGACCACACAGGATCAGAAGACGTGCCCAAAGCAAACCTTGAATCCCTGGCAGACCTGTGCTGGAGCAGAGGACACTGGAGCCTGTGGGTGGGTCCCATGCTGGCGGGAAGGACTCACACGGAGGAGAAGGACTGTGTCCCATGAGATGGACACCCCATGGCAGTGGGAGGAGACTGTGAGGAGTCTCCTTCCTGAGGAGGAAGGATTGCCATGGACAATGAGTAGTGAACTGCACTCCCCATCCCCTGCTACTCCTATGCTCTGGCAGGGAGAAGGTAGCCAGGAAGAAGGGAAGGATGGGAGATGAAGACTGAGTTGTATTTATTTTCTCTTATTATCTTACTCTGATTTGGCTGATTTGATTAAACCAGTGATGGTAAAATAAACTTATATATTTTCCCCAAATCTGCTCTGTTTTTTGCCCACAACCGTAAGTAGTGAATGAACTCTACCTGTCCTAATCTCAATCCTTGAGTCTCTTTGTGGAATTTTCTCCCTCCCCATCCCTAAAGGGAGGGGGCTGGCTGTGAGTGAGGGGATGAGTAGCTCTTGTTGCTGATGGAATGGGCTCAAACTACAACAATGTGATTTTATTTCACACAGCTTGCAGCTTCAGGCAGCTGATATGATGGAAGTGTACTGCTGGTGAAAAGCAGGAGCGTTGGGAATGATTACTCACTAGTTACTCTTAACACATGAAGGGTATGAGGTTCAGTCAATGCAAGTAGCAGCCAGAATTTTTAAGGACACCAAAGGAAAATACTGTATTTGAACAAGTCATTATTACATTGTGGACTCTCTTGCCTAAAAGTATCAAGAAAGTCAAAAGCCTAAAAGTCTTAAAAACATAATAGATTAAATTTTTTGAGCAAAGACATAGAGTTTGACTACTAACACTGACCCACTGATCATTAGAAACTTTTATCATATGGAAAGGCATTTTCTACCTGCTCTGTTTCTTACAGCTTTTTTCTCTACATATCTGCTATTGGCCACTGTGAGATATTGTGCTAGACCAATATTTGGCTCAACCTCTTACGGAAGTTGTGATCAAGGAAACTTTTCAGGCAAGAAAAAAGATGTTAGTAGAATGACTAGTTTTTTGTAAGGTACAGATAATCCTTCAAAGTATAATTTTTAACAGATGAAAACCATTTTCTTTTATTTTTAAAACATGGAGTTACGAATTTGTTATCAGTCCATCAGTATTTGAGTAATAACAGAAAGGCTGATACTTTATATTTAAGCTATCTGCCTAAGTAATAGAAAGAAGAAACTTTTTTTTGTGCCATAGAAAAAGCCGAGCTCAGTAAGCTGAAGTGTAGGAGCCAGAGAATATGACCTTGTTTATCGTTCCCTTGAGTTGGGTACCACCAAAATACAGCAATATGGGCATTCTTCAATAATATGATAAAGGGATAGTGAGTCTTGTTCATGTCAGAAGTGATATTTGAGTATTTAAAAACCTCCAGACAACAGTAATCTAAATCAATGTAAAGTTTTGCACATTCTTCTCTAGAAGGCAAAAATACGTCCAAATTACCGAGCAATAATACAGTATTTCTAAATAAATTACGCTAACACAAAAGCAAGTACAATATTCTGAAATGAAAAAAGATATTTATGCTCCAGGTTTAATTTTAACCAAATATTTGAACTTAATCTCTGAACAAATTCTATAGCAATTCTATAAGGAATCTTATTTCTTTCTGACAGCCAAATGAGTAATGGAACAGAATAAAATCTTTTTTCTCAAGACAAATGGCCTTCTAGATGTACGTAATAAGAAATACAGATTAATTCCACTGTGTGTTTGGCCTATATACTTTTGACCTATTTATTCATCTTGTTAAGTAAAAATTACTGAATATTTACATGACTGCATAAAAGGTGGTTAAGTGAGCATAATTCTTTCCTGTTTTGATCACTCATGTTGTTAATATACTTGCTTAATGAAACCTGAGACAAGAAGGCAAGTAATTTAGTTTTAGATTGGATTTGTTCAGCACTAAGGAGTCAAAACAAGTAACAAATCAAACTTCAAACACTTGAGCCATTGAGAATAACTATCACAACTGGCACCAAACATTTACTGATTAACTGGAAATTTCCTGATGATTATAGGTGAATGGTGTTGTCGTCCTTATGGACGCTAACAGTGAATATCTTTTATAAGTGCATATTTCTGTATCCAGGCTACATCCATATGTTTATCTGCTGTCCTCAAGGACTTCTTAAAAATGAGATGTTGTGTCTCTTGAGGATATCATGGGAGTGCAACTTAAGGTACAAAAACTACTTGCCACCACATTCACTCATGTAGTGAGAAAGATTGTCTGCACTTTATGTGTGGTTCAGAAACAAGTTCATATAGCCTAGACTGGGCTTTTAATTTGCTCCCACTTAATGATTCTTTGTCTGTCAATGAAGACAATTAAAGTGATAGATACCTGAAGTAATTTTCAGAGTTGAACATTTTCCTCATTTTCTAATGAAAGCTGTCTTACACAAAGACATATCTGCTTTGGCCATTGAACACTAGGAAAAGTTTATCTATACAGATCACAAAAACTTTTTTTTTGACAAGTACCCTCTATAGTGGTCTGAAATAGACATTTTTATGAATATGTCTGATATCTCTTGTGGCTAAAACAACCCCACTAGTATGATCTAATATTATATTTCTTATTTTCCCAATACTTTCATACACGTATGTGTGTGTATGTGCGTAAGTGCTTGCGTGCATGTATTTGCCCCCTACACACATATATATCTCCATATGTATATTTATGTATATATATGTGCATATATAAATATATACACACATGTATATAGGTATGTGCTACTGAAAACAGTTCTTGAATGTCAGTTCACTACTTAGTTATGAAAACAAAATCATTTGTAACCTTCTGGGCATTCACAGAGGAATATCAGGCTGATCGAAAGAGTATCACCCTTGTTTATCCCTTGGACATAGTTCATGTAAATCTTAGCTGAGACATATTGGGAGAAATTTTACACTGAGACAGACTGGGAGAAGTTTTACACATTGCAATCTCACATTTTGTGTTTGTTCTGTGAATAGACTCCCAACTACAAGACCATCAGGTGAAAAGTATTTCATGAACTAAATCTAAATTAGTAGCAAGGAATGGTAGCTTTATTGCTGAGGGTGAAATTACTTCCCATTCAAACACTGTAATTTAAAACAAGCCTCACTTCTGGTGACCATGAGTTGTAGACACTCCACAGATGTCTATTTTTCATAATTTTTGTCATTTTGGGATATGGTATTGCCATGGTTTAAACCCAGTAGGTAGAAAATCTCCACCTAGCTTCTCCCTCACTCCTCTCCAGGTGGGCTGAGATAAGAACAGTTTAACAGGTAAAGCAAAAGTTGTACATTCACTCAAAGCAAAATAAGGAATTCATTCACAGCTTCCCACGGGCAGGGGGGTGTCCAGCCACCTCTAGGAAAGCAGGGCTTCACTACACAAAATGGTGACTTGGGAAGATACCACTCCAAATGTCCTCTCTTCCTCCTTCTTCCCTCAGCTTTTATTGCTGAGCATGATGTCATACGGTGTAATAGACGGTCTGAGATATCCCTTTGGTCAGCTGGGGTCAGCTGCCCTAGCTGTGTCCCTTCCCAGTTTCTTGTGCACCCCCAGCCTGCTCGCTGGTGGGGTGGGGAGAGGAGTAGAAAAGGCCTTGACTCTGTGTAAACGCTGCTCAGCAATAACAAAAACATCCCTATGTTATCAAGACTGTTTTGATCACAAACCTAAAACGTAACCCTTAATACCAGCTACTATGGAGAAAACCAATTCCACTCCAGCCAAAACCAGTATATACTTCCTAAAAAATCTGAAACTCCTGCAGATTCTCTCCAGTAAATATTAGGGCCAATTAGGACCTTATAAAATTATTTTTGAGTTTCGTTTCTGTTAGTATGTCCTTACCCTTGCAAACAGTTTGTATGAAACTTTGCATAACTCACAGCTGTTAAAAAGATCTAGGTCTCTGCTTTCAGATTACCTTTTCATTACTGAGTGTCCCATTTATCATTTTACAGAATCTTCTACTGCTGAGCTTTTCAGCCAGGGAAAATTTGCTGTGGTAATGTAGAAATATAGTGTTCCCATAATTATTTTAATTCTTTAATCTTGTTTTTCCTTCTTCTTTTGCTCCTGAGTTTTTAGAATTATAGGAGATAACACCAAATCCATAAAGAATTTTTCTTTAATTTCCCGGTGTACGTGAACAACTTTCTTTCAGATGTCTTACATGCAAGCTAAATTTGTAATTGACTGCTGTTGCACTATATTATTAAAAACCAGGCTAAGCACTTCTTTTATAAATACTGAATTTGAAAGATTTTTGTTGGTATTTATAGATAACTTCACACAACTTTTTAGAAAGATATTCTAAAAAATTAAAGATGGTGTCCCTGCTGTGTACAACTGTTTATTTTTAGCTTTGTCTCTTTTTCTGTGTACCAGCTGTTAAGCATGGTAGACAATTTTATAGGGAATAAGTATCAAGATAGCCCTGGACGCCTGTAGGCAGAGACCATTAGGATCAAAGGGAAACTAACCTGCTGGAACAAATATAAGTGATCTAGTCTAACTTTCAATATAAATAAAATTATAAAGTTTTATGCTGGCTTGGCCAACATAAAAAATGTAAAACCACAGATGCCAGAAAGACACAGCTGTGTGTTTCTCTCTGCTAATCCACCTGATTAAGATTCACTGCTACATACTGGGAAAAATTCTACTTCCATGTTAACTAATATCTATCTGTAAATCCAACCAAGAACAGAACTTGTCTTGATTCACTTTTTATCTTGACAAATTTGTTCCCTAATTGTTTGCTCTTTCCTTGCAGTTAAACTCCCTTCAAAACAGTCTGTTGGATATTTTAGTTTTTTGGCTTTAAACTTTTTGGTGAAACAAAACATTCAGCTATAATATTCAGATATAAACAAACATTTAGATAGAACATATACTATAATAGTGTAAACAACAACAGTATAAACATTAGTGATGATATCATAACAAGTAAAGATATTTTACCTAAGTGCGTGAGAAATGCAACCACCAAAAGGGATAAAAAAGTGTGTGTAGTGACATGTAGGAGGTATCCAAGTAACAGAAATGGATGGACAAAGAGTAAGATGAGCCCAAGAGACTGGATCAAGAGAGACATCCTGCTCAGACTGACAGAAAATAATAATAAAAGAGCAATACGAGGGACAGAGGAGACCTCTTTGAGGGGAGGACACAATAGCATAATGATGAATGATGAAGAAGAATTTGCTTCAGTTTACACTTCTTTTCTTAAAGTACACTCAAATCTGATCACTTGTATGTCCTTGACTAAGACCATCAAGGCCTGCATACCAGTGCTAAACATATTGTACCAGTACTGTGGTATTTTATACTTAGACCTGTTTGTGACGGACAGACTTCACTGCAAAGTTCGAGCTAGTGATCTATTTGAACTTCACTCACAGGTCCAATGCACGGACTTCACTGCCAGGTTCAAACTAGCAGTTTATTAGAACTTTGCTTACAGGTCCAATATGTCACTCTTACAGGTTTTAGGGATACAATGGAAGAATGAACTATTGCAAGTAGAGAAAGAAACAACAATACACAGGATACACTATTGCAAAACTCAATGATTTGTGGAAAATGTACAGATTTAAGAAGTGTGCAAATTAGTAACCTTAACAATCTTAAAGTATGCCACACATGTCTTAGTCACTTACCCTCTCTCAGGTAAGTGTTCTCAATCCTAGGGAAAAATGTCCTCATCTGATGTCTTGAATAAGGGAGGGAAGAATGTCTTACAGTCCAGCTGTATGGTTGGAAAGAAATTCTCTCATTTCTGACCAAAATCTTATAGTTTTTATACTGTAAGTATGGGATGGAGGTGGGTAGAGAATGTTTATCCTTGGTAGTATAATGAGATTTCTCATTATATCTCCTGGGCACTCTCTACTAAGTGTGTCATAACAAGTACACCCAAATTAACGTATCAGCCAAGTTGACATATCCTGATTTACTCAGCCAGATTAACATATTTCACTCATACATGATTTAGCCGAATTTAACACAGCTCAAGAACAGATAATGGTTGAATATGAGACTCATGGCAAAATATTTGTAATCTGGGGTTTGGTTCTATTCAGATTTCAGTCCTTTGTCTGCTGTTTTATTCTGAGATAACTCAGGGCTGGGTCATTTTTTACAACTCCGTTTGGGTTATCACAGTAAAGGGTCTGTCAAGGCAAGACAGAGCTGAGCTGAATTAACACCTCCCTGCACCTCACCTTTGTTCACTGAAACCTGTTCTGTGGGTTTCTCCACACTATTTTAGTTAGAAGTGTTAAGAACTAGCAGCTCTGTGTATGTAGTGAAGTTGCTTAATAATGAGTGAGAACTGACCACTATCACGATGTGTGAATGAAGAAATTTAGCAAAGTTTAGCTCTCAAGTTTTAAACTAGTCTGTCTTCTAAACACTCCTTCCAGAGAGATCTTTAGTTTTCCAAGTAATTTTGATTCAGCTGCAATATGCTTCATTTGTGTGTATTTTTGTGGTTAGATATGAAATATCTATTTAACTAAAGCCCTATGTATTGGAAAATTGCCTGCAGTTATGAAAATTAAACATCAAATTTGTGATTTATAGAAAAATTGACAAGCTTAGTAAATTTTGAATCTGTAGAAAAATAATTATTTGTTTGAATACATTATCACACATAGAATAAGGTAAGATGATTAATATTTCAAAAAGAAAAAAATTAATCCAAGACAAAATCCAGGAATATCATACTTTTTAGAGACTGCTGAATCAAATAATTTTATTTCCATTCAAAACAGCCATAAAGATATACTTTGTTGAAAATATAGTCCCGGATATATTTTATGGAAATATTTGTCAAAAACATTAGGACATATTATCTTTTTATTCCAAAATGTGTAGAGAATCTCTAAATCTAGTGTGGTTTTCACATTTCTCTGATAAAGGCTTCTAATCAAAGTCCTGAGAACTTATAAGGTCCTGTCCTTCATATCTTAGAAAGGAAAAGGGAAAAAAAAGGCTTAAAGAGCTTAAAATCCTTGATAACTGTATTAAAACAGAAATTCACAGCATAACTGGTACTAAATTAAATTACATGGAGTATAGAGGGTGAAGAATATCAGTGTAAGTAAAGTGTAAGTATAGAGGTTAAGCTAAGGTCACCAGAGAAACTGCAGCTGTGCAGTGAGGAAGAAATGGCACAAAAATATGTCTGCAGAATATAAATGGTGTAATGATTGTCTTGGTTTCTACAAAAACTTCAAAGACATGATATGTGAAATAGCGAAGGTATTTGTTGAAACCCAGATATCAATATGATATAGCATCTTATAGCTGAGCTTTTCAAAAGCGATCACAGTTCTGACTGATCTTAGCAGTTTAGGTTCAGCCAGAATCTAAAGAGAACAAACACTATTTCCCAAAATTCAGCTGGGGTGAGGGGAGATTTAACAGATCAGGAGGCCCACACCCAATGACCACAAGCACTTTAGGCTTCCATTGGCAAAATAGATTAACTGTACAACAATGGTTAACAATCAGCTATGTTAACAAACTACAGAACAATGCTGTATTCATTTTTCAGATCTCCCATTTAATCATGTCAGTTGCATTTCTTGGAGAACAAGAAGGTTTTATATATTCTGGCAGTTTTCAGAAAACTGGGGAATGGAGAATACTAGAATAAATGAATATCTCATAATAGACTCTTAATGGAGCATAGCACTGGAAAACCACGTCAAAAGAGTCAGTATTGAAGATAAATATACTAAACTGTGAAGAAAACTTCTTAAATATCTGGCAAGGGCTGAGATAATGCCAAATCTTCAAAAGAAAGACAATAGCTTTACAAGTGGACTTTGATTTAGGGCTCATATGACGGCCTGAACTGATGAGTCTTAATGAAGTCTATGAAGTAGCTGCGTGTGCTTTTAGCTATTTCAAAGAGAACAAGAACCACAGTAGTTTACAGAGCTGAATACCTCCTGCTTAATTTTTGCAAAGGGCTCTGTTTAACTGCAAAGGTAATTGCTGCAGCCCAGCTGGCATGGGGCGAAACACTGACACAGCAATGCATTCATTGCCTTTCCATTACAAACATATTCTTCACATAGTAGGCTTAAAAACTGCTTAGTTGCATTTGCAACTAATTAATTATATTTTCTATTTCTGTATTGTGAGACCTCTCCCATATTTGGAACTTCAGGTAATATTTCAGTATTGGCTCAACAATACTCTCAGAACACGTAAAAAGACATTATTGAAGGGGACCCTTTTCTACCTTGAAAGAAAGAGCGTTCAGACAAACACATTCTTTACAATATAGCACAGTTAGATATTACTAGCAAGTAAAATGAAGTAACTGCTTTGAAAGCCAACAAGGTGCTGTTGGTACAAAACAAGGACAATATAGGAATTAAAGCTAGGATTGGAGATCAGGAGATTTCACCACTTCTTTTTGTTATGACATAGACTTAGATAGGAACTTTGACAGGTGTCCTTTTTCCCACCATTTCCTATATGTAAGTCATTCACATCCTGAATATCTATGAGTTTAAGTCCTCCACCCTTTCAAATTTGCAAGGAGTTCTTTAGCTGGGGTGAGCAGCACTCAGCCGTGCCTGAAATATTGTCTAATATCACCTTGTTATTTTGGAAGTGAAAATAGATAACAAGAAGTAATGCTGTAAAACAACACTTAAAGGAAGAACCATCATTAGAGATTTTTCGCACAACTTACCCGTGAAACACAAGCAAATGCCCTTTCAATGGTATCACTGCAGCGACATACACATATGCAAATGCTAGAGTCAAGTCTAACTTTTTATTTAAACCCCGGACTTTTCTGTGCTACTAGAAATGCTATAGAACAACTAAGGCTAATCTTTCAGAGCAATAGCAGACCAGGCTTGCACCACCTGAATAGCTGAAGACAAAAAGATTATATTTTTCTCTCTCACACACACATGCACATACACATTCTCATTGTAGTCTCTGGTGAAATTCTCTTGGGTTAAAAAATAGGTCAGGCTAGATGGTGTTACAGCTTATCTACCTAATGCTTCTGTTCTTGGGTCTTAGGTTTTCTGACAGGAATTAAAATAAGGAAAATTTTCCTGCTGCTCAGGTAGACCCAGTGTTAAAACTACCTGTGAGGAATCCATCACTTCTGCTGAGCCATTCACGAGGGGAATAGAGGCAGCAGCCGGCTATGTTTGCTTCGTTACTTGGAAAAAGGCAGAATGGAGCCTTACTTTCTCTCAGTGGCACAAGTATTTGTAACAAGTTGTTCTTTACATCAGGTACCACTTTATTTCCACTGAAGCTGAAGATTGTTATTACAATTATTAAACACCAGTTTAAAATAATGCACCTGAATTTTGGCATGTAGATGTTAAAAATATCTTAAATGTCAACACTAATGCAGAATTTAGGAGATGCCTTTCACCTTCCTAGTACTTTCTGGGGCAATTTTGAAAGTTTCTTTTCAAAAGTGCTTTAGTGAAAATACTGAAAATATTTTCTTAAAGATTTTTTTCTCTGCTTTTGAAAAGAGAACCTGTGAAAGAAGCGACGTGATATCTCTTTCATTGTCACAGAGCTTGCACACTTTGCAAGATCAATGGTTCAACACAGCGTCACAAAGCCATTAATATGTGGCTGCCAAAATGGACTTTGAAGCACAACTGCCAACTCAGAAAGGCAGAAAAAGCCCACATACAGTGTTGCTCAAGCCACATTCGTGTAAGAATCTCTTAATGTAGGCTAACCAATTGACAGCCTCCCCAGGTCTAGAAATGTTTTCATCTTTGTGGTCCTTTGTATTTGTATTGGTGAGACAAATCTGTTTATAGTGTAAACATGAACCCGTGAGCACATCTAAACTTCATCTCATGTATTCTGAGAAGACCATTCAAGTCAATAGGTGCTCATAGTGTGTCAAAATAAACCCATTCTGGAAATATTTGCAGTGGAGTTGCATGCACTAATCAGGCTTTGAGTTATAACTCTATTAATAACGTTGATGTCAAAGTATATTTTGCAGAAATCCAGCTTTACTGATTTCAGTGCACATCAGCTAGAAGAAAAGGCTCAACTCCCCTCTTAAAAATAGTAAATCCAGACTTTGAAAAATCAAAAGTTTATCTAAACTATGTTTCTCAATTTTCTTAATGACTGCTAATGAAACATATGATACTTCTACAGTATGAACTGAGAGGATTAAAAAGAATATAAGTAATAATATGTTTCTACATTTTGTGGTGGTTTTTTTTCCCTACTGCTGATTTGCGGTGCCCCATGATCATTTTAAAAGTGATCTGTGCAATCCTTATCTGCCATGGAAACAAATTCATTCGCTGGGTGGCTGAACAACATCAGGTGAAATAAATTTCTCAGAAGCCTATCCCCGGAAGGCTGCTATCCATTACTGTTACAAGTTTGCAATGGAAACTGCTTTACTTCTATGCAGTGTGTGTGATAAAATTTAAAACCCTGTAAAAGGTACATTAGAAAAATAAATATGACTCAAATAATATATTAGTGACAAAATATTGCTGGATGTGATATGTTTATTTATTCTGACAATTTTTCGAGTTTATCAAAGTAAATGCAAAACTCCTTAAATCTGAAAGTTAAACCAAGGAGTAATAAAAGTGAAAAATGATGCACAAACTGATGTATTCACATGGCGTGGGGATTAACACTTCTTCATTTTACCTACATATAGTACCTAGGTTTGCAGACTCTCTGGCAGAGGTAATCATCATAGATCAAAAGATTCATCATAGTCAGCTACCTGATTTCATCTTAACTCTTCCAGATGTTCACTGTCTATACTTTAAAAGCATATTATGGATCATTATCCTCTTTTCAGCCCGCAGTATCAAAACCTGTGTATCTAGTGCAATTATAATTAAAGCCTGATAACATAAGGCATCGTGTAGCCTCAGTACACAGCCTTGTTTACAATGAAGCACTTTGTATCTTTGAGGATGTATGCTAAAATACTATTGCTTCAAGTGGAACCTAAGTCCATGCTTAAATGCAGGCATTAGCTTTAAATTTGTAATGAGCTGTGAGTTGAGGGCAGTTTGTGGTTGCTGCTCTTCTTTCAGATAATTCCAGCTTTACAATATTTGCCATTGACATGAAATATTCAAACAGAAGGATTGAACACCAAATGCATAATACAGTAAATGCTCCAGCAAAGCAACAATTTTCACTTTAAAGTTTTGCCAGACTCTTTACATTTCAATTCACCATTGATTATTAAATATGCAAAGAAGGAAAGGTGTCACCTGGCTGAATAAATAAAGATATTACTTCATCTATAAAAAAATCCTTCAGCCTTTCCCTTTTTCTGGAAAAAAAATCCACAGTGAGAGAAGATATTTATATAAAGATTTAACCTTAAATAAAATTTCTCCATAATACATGGGTTCTTGCATGGTGACTTCTCTGGATATCAATCTGTGTCCAAACACCAGACTGGGATCCATTACACAGCTTCAGGCTCCATAGTTTTGTTGCCACTTGGCAAGGACTCTCATGGCATGATCCACCTCTCTTGCAAAGAAGCCAGATATTAGGTATAACATGTTGTTAACATAACAAGTCCCACACAGCCTAATTTAATTTTCTAGAGTGTGTTCCTGAGGTTCAGCACAGCTGGCAAATACTTTGTATATGCATGTTGTCACTCAAACACCCAGTGTCGCGAGCTCAATGTCTGAAACTTCTGACTGCCATGGCCACTTGCCCATTGCACTCCAGATAAGCCCATCGATTATCTAATCCTCTAGTTTAAATTCTCTTTGAGTATGTTTGGAAGGGGAGAGTGGGGAATAAAGCATATAATTTTCTTACAACTGTCACTTTATTGTTTTAAGTCCTCAGAAATTATGACTTCATTACCAAATAACAGACCTGTTGTAATGTATTCCCTGTCTATTCTGGTCTCATCTTTTGTGAGTTTGAGGAGTCTCAACATGTCAGACTGGAGAACTCATCCTAGCCTCATCCCTCTTGCTCAATATATTTACTATCTAAATATTCCCACCTCCTGTGCTAGCAATATCCATTCAAAATTGGTTCCCACTGTTTTATCCACGTCTTTTGCATGGCAAGTTTGCCCTTTTCTCTGCAAAGGCTCCTTGATCCAAAGAATCAGTGTTTCATAGAAATACACTGGTAGCTAAAAGACAAACAGCCAATTGTCCTTGACTGTAGCATTGACAATTTCTCAACAAGAGTCTTTACTGAAGTCTTAAACCCTTTTCTTCACCAGAGTAGCTGTTTGAAGTGCAATTCAATAAGATATCCAGTGCAAACAGGTGTTAGCAAATAATACGAAATGGAATTCCTACTACCAATACATCTTACAATTTTAGAAATGGCCAGAAGTCCTCTTTAACATTACAGAACATCAACAGTGTAAATCGTGAGGGAGAACATCTGCAGACAGTTCTGATTCTTTTTCCTGTCCTTAGCAGTGAAACGGTGAAACAAGATGAGCCTTTATTTGGCAAACCCAGTGAAATATGGTCTCCTTGACTTTGGTGAGTGTCTTACTCTTCAGCCTAACCCTGTGAGCTTCAGAATAAGTTGCACCAGTGTTTATAAGGTAGGATAATATTTTTCAGCTGGCTTATATTCATGTGTTACTGGAAGAACGGCAAGGAATGACACGTTCACAAGGAGCTTCCTGCCTTCTGAAATATCACAACTTTTACACAGTAACTTTCTAAAAGTTAACACGTACTAGTTATGGCTACATAGGCGAGAGTTTCGGCAGAATCATGCACTGCACAGATAATAGGATGGAATCATAGTTCTGCTAACTCTGCTAAGGCATACAGTTCTTTATGTTCATATTTGATTTTTCTAGCCTTGCTTGACCTCTCTTACACTTCCATTTGAGTCAACTGAATATTTTACCCTAACCTACCCTTTGGCTCCAATAAAAGAAAGTGAAACAATATTGGCATACATTGATCTTCTCTCTTTCCATAATCCCTTTGTCAATGTCAAAAGGACTAAAAAGTTACAGCAGCCTTTTTGCAGGATAGCAGCATATCTCTGGTGAATGAACAATAAAGTAACTAAAAGTTTCCATCACAAATGAAAAGTAGACCGTGAGTACTTGCTAATGATTGATTTTTAGATACTATTTATGATCCACTTTAAAGGATTTAGACATAAGCTTACACTTAATTAGAATGGAAATCTACTTCTGCCATTAAAATGTGCAGAATAACACATTTCAACTGTTTTTTTTTTCACTTGTTTACTGGACAAAAATGTCCAAGTTGATGTTTATTAGTTAATTTTGGTTTTACAAGTAGCACTAAACCCTTCTGAGAATTACGTAAAGGAAAACTTCCTTTTCCTTCTATAATGGCTAAATATTTTTTATCAAGAGGTCTAGAACAGTATATGTCTTTTATGCAACTGCAGTTTACACAGCCATGACTTATCAACACATCAGAATGTCATGGTCATGTTAGAATTACGGAAGAGAGCTGAAGAAATATAGAATTTAAAAGTGAGTAGTGGTTTTAAAGGGTATTTTTGGATAGCACTTACAATTTTATGTAGAAGCAACTCAATAACATTTGTTGTATACATTTTCATGAAGATTTTTTCAATGCAATTTGAAAATATCAATGAGGGAGTGATGTATAGAGTGTTCTTCCCAGTAGGATACAAAAATATCTAAGCAGAGCTGTATGATATGGTAACCTGTACACTTCAAAGTACTACTTTAAGATGTTCTGTCTTACAAGATATTGCTATCTAAATACCTCTGGGGATATAGACCCCAAATTATTTTTCTTTGGCTGGTTGGGTAAATTCATTTCACTTTCACTTAAATCTTTTTATGCTGCTGTATAAACGAGTTGGTATAAATAGTGCAAAGTGGCATGCATTTTCTTCTATATTTCTTTCATGACATAAACTGAAATCAGTTCCCCTTCTTGCAGGGTATTTATCTTGACGCTGCAGTTGAAAATGGTGTCCCAGATGAATCCCATAGACAGTTTAGACACAGTCAGATGGAGGATGAGCATCTTATGTTGCACTTACGGATTCATGTTTGGTGTAGACAAAATAGTCAGAGCTTGCATAAATCCAAGTTTCAATAAATTATCACACAAGGGTAGTATAGTGATTACAAAGCCTATTACCCGTGTCTAAAACAATCTCTCTTGTGAAATACTGCATGTAGGACATAGAGAAAGTGCTCTGCTAATCACTGAGAAACATGTCAAAATTAAGTCTGACAAATACCAGAGAATTACATTGATGGTACTGAGATAGACTTTTGATATTAAAGATATGTAGAATCCTCTATCAATATAATTTCTATGCCTATTTTGCATTATAACATTGCATTATTACTTCCTCAATAATTTTTATTTGGAACTCTGTGACACAACATTTTTATCTGGAACACTCTGACACAACTTTTCAGGCATCTATAAGAATGAGAAAGTCAAATCTTTCATAGATTCTAGATCAGAAGAAAGAAGACTACTTTAAAAAACTGTTGTCATTTTTGTGTTCTTTCATCTCTGTAATGTCTTATCCATAGAACAAACACTTCTTACTTTCAAATATCCCTGAAAAATGTAAGTTTCAACAATGTGATGAAACACCAAAAATATAATTGATTCCCCATGTGTCATTTGAGCCATGCAAGTTCGTTGCAAGCTGAGCTAAAGCATGTTTTCCTTAATTTCTGTCACTGATTTGCCCTATGTTATATTTGCTGTGGACTAAAGATGCCTGACTTTTTCAGTGAGAAACGCTCAACTCTTGCTACCTGGACTGTTAAACTTGTCTCAGCCTTTATGCATTGCTCACAAGAAGCAAGGTAATTTGTAGAGAAGTTATTGATTATTATTCCTGCATGTCATTCTGGAGAGTAGACTTTTTTTTTTTTTAAAAAAAAAAAGTATTATCCCCTTCTCACTTCAAGTCTATTCAATTACAGGTGAAAAGATTATTTTAAAAGAAAACCTCCTTCTTGATAATATTAGAAACATTCAGAAAAATATTAATGTAGACCATACCCAGGTGTCTCTTCCTCTGACTTCACACGTCTGTGTGACAAGATTGGTCTAGACATAAAGTCACAGTCAATTCTGAATCTCTTTATGGTTCTTTGGATTAAATACTGGCATTTGTGTATACATCACTTCATTAGCTTGGTAAGACTGAAGCATTATCACTTGATTCTTATACTTTACCTTTGGTCTTCTAGGGACAGATGCCTTTCTGCAGGGTGACATTTAAACATTTTCTAACCCATACAGAGTCCCTGTTGTTTCACTGGCAGTGAATACACGAATTCTGGCGTGTATTTTAAATGTTTGTATAAAATATGAAAGAAGATTATATTGATACATATCTCAGCTTCAGCTTGTTGACATTAATTAATATTAAAAGAAGCTGACATTTCTTGAAACACCTTTTTCTGTTGCAGAAAGTCATTTGACAAAGTTGGGTTCCTGGCAATTGTGCAACCATTCAACTCTTCCTGATAAATTGCCCATCTCAAATCAACCTCACAGCTTTAAACACTCTGCTACACTCCCTCAGTCATCAGAATCTAATCTGCATCTGTTTTCAGGTGTACTTTCCATTCCTCTTCCACATTATGAGATGTTCCCTGCAGTGATCATAATTTACTACATATTCCTACAAATTTAACCACAGTGAAACCATGATAGGTCAAGTATTATCTCATAATATACTAAATAAAACTATTGGTAATTTTAGGATGTTTGTTTTAATAAAAATTCTATCCGAGGTAAAACATAAGCCTTCCTCAGAATAAATACAAAATACTAAGTCTACAGATAACCTTTCTTTTCACTCCTCTCCTTAAGTTTAGATATCCAAACTGCACTCAGATGGTCCTCCAATGATTTGGATGCATTTTCTTGAAATGTAGCTCTCCTAGGTCAGACTGTTAATTGACATATATCTCTGTGGTTTTAAATGATTTAGAAAGAGTCTTCATCCTGAATGATCTGATTTTCATCAGAATGAAAAGGGCTGGCAAAGGCCTGCAAGGTGCTGTCAAAATATGCCAAATCCAATACTTCATATTCAACCTACATATATCTTGTCTAACCCATCACTTATTCACTGTAACATCTACTGTTATTTTTGAATGAACTAGGATGCATAGATGTTTGTTCTGTGTCTGCTGACTATCATGTACTATGAAATCCTAGGAAAATTACACAGAGAGCAAGTATCTCCTGTAAAGAAATGATGTAACTTAGGAGCTGATTGAGATCAAGGAGTCAAAGATCTCTTTCTCTCCCATTACCACTCTTATTCCAGGCACATCAACACCAAACGGTAAATATTAACGCCTCTCTCTTCATAATTTTCCCCATTATTTTCTGTCTCTTTCTTCTACCAGTGCAGCAACAAAGTAAGGTTTGGGGTCATTTCAAAATGCATTGCCTTTATGTCTGGGTCTAGAAGGCTTCAACAATTACTGCATCAGCAGCAAGAAGATTCTCAATGCAGAGGAGGCATTGAGACTTCCTCTTGGTTAAGCAATGAACTGCTGGTTGTGAATGAAGTTCCTCAGGGGTGGATACTGGCTCTGATATTATTCAATATCTTCTTTGTTCTTGGAAAGAGAAGGATTTTTTCAATGTAGATAATTACTCATTTTGATCTGATTCTGATATTTCATATAATGAAAAGCAGCTCAACTTTACAGTTCCTGTCAGATTGTGTACGACCTCTCTAGAGTTTCCATCTAATCATTTGCAGTTAACACCTTCGTCCAGCTGCCAGTTGATGACTGTGTCCCACCCAGACAAGACAATCAGAGAAAGGTGTCTACAGGCTATTGTATGTGAAAGGCTCTATTGAAGAGCAAAACTGACAGCAGATAATTTTTTCTTACGGTTTAATATAACACAGGGAACCTTCACCACTGTTTACTAGCCAGATGCCAGCCCTTGGGACTGGCTGTTCTTCCCAAGAGGCCAATCCCACCAGTCAACAGGAAAACCAGCACATTTTCCTTTCTCAGTTCCCTGCCTTCCCAGTACAGCAGCAAGCAGAAAAGGTTGCTGAACAGCCTGAGCAACTCAACAGATAAAATGAGAACTTTGCCAGACTGTACAGCATCTTGACATAACAGTAAGAGCTGGATGCAGGAGCCTGCCTTGCCTTGATCAAGTGGTTGTTTGGAGGGCCCACAGGTTAACAAAATTCACCCAGGAGAAAAGAAGATGAATAGCTCCTGACTGCTACTAATAAGCTACTGTTCTGTCTGGTCACAACAATGAATGTTATTTCATTTACCTTTATTTAGGTGTTCTGGCAGAAGGATAATTGACTGCCTAAATCATCCAAGAAAAATGAATCTTAGCCTGCATTTTTTTTTGCTCTATTTAAGTATTATTTCTCCTTGCAGAGGGAAGAAGGGTATGAGTGAAAGAGTTTTGAAGAAAAAAAATCGTTATTATGTAGCACTCAGTGCGGTGCAGTGGTTGATGCAGTGATCCTTTAGCAAGGCCCTGGTGAAAATTACTAATTCTGCATTTAGAATAAAGATTGAATAGATTGCTGGAAATGAGATGTAGTATCCTGAAATGAAAAAGGGGGAGGGGGAAATGAGTAGCTATCTACTCAAGTAAGTACTGTCCATTTTGAGCATTGGAAATGGAGTAATTCCAAGGGAAATACGGTAGGGTAGGACAGGATAGATTTTCTGTACTTATTTACTGGAAAAAAAAATCTCTATTTTGATGAGTCAAAGCTTTTGCAAAATTCAAAATACTATTTCATTTGGATATAAGTAACTTGGACTTAGTGAAGTCACTTTTAAGAGCTGTTAGGTTCTTGATATATTTTTCACATTTGAATAAGCTCTGCTATGGAGGTAGGAAAAGTAAACAGCTGTTATTGTAGTTTATGTGTAGGATTCCATTTCTCCCCTTGCATGTCCTGACTCTATGTAGAAAAGCTGTAAGAATTTATTAGCTGTGTGAGGTGAGTTTTGCTTACTTATTTATAAGTTAATGGTCCAAAACATAAGAAATAAAATATTCTTAGATAAAAAGAAAAACTAAATATCTCATAATCACTGAAATCAGAACGGAGAAATATAGAACACATTTCTGGTGATTTTATTCTAATAATTTAAATACTATTTGGGAAAAAAGTGAACAGATTTTCAGTTCCTCCTGCCTTTAGGAAAGACTCCCTTACTGAGAGACATCTTTGATCATCAGAATTGCTTTCCAGTTTGGTTGAAGCTAGACAAAGAATATAAGAATAATGTAGCTAAACTAAGAAGCCTCAGATAGACTGATTTCAGGTTACTGGTTAGTTTTCCTAGCTAGCTAAGGGAAAAATTCTCATGTCTCCCTTAGCACTTTTTTGTAATCTACTGATTCTTAGGCAATAGAGAGTCTTTCCAGCAGGTCCAGCACAAAACCTTTGAGAAGACCTGTACCCAAAACCAAAAGCATATGCAGTCCAGGGGCCTGTCTTCAACAATAAGTAGCAGTAGGTGCCTAATGTAGAGGACACATATTGTGGTATATCCCTTAAACATTGCCTCAGCATCCAGTAATTTGCAATACAGGGAGTTTTTGATCCAGTGGTGATTTCTGTACATTTAACAAATATCAGTACATTATTTTGCTTTAAGCCATAAAACTTCCCCTTTAATCTATGGAAACTTTTGTCATCCAGAATGTTGTATAATAAGGAACTCTACAGTGTGACCATGTATCATGTGAACAATAACTTTTTTTTCTTTGAATTTAAGTCATCCAGTTTCTGTGTGGGTTCTGTTGTGGGAAAGAGGTGCTCATTATCCTCCTCTAAGTTTCTGAAGGAAAAGTGGCCATAGCAGTTGTGTGCTGTTTTTAGCTCAGTATTGTCAGCTTTAATCAGACAAGCCCTTAGATATAGGCTCAATCACAGAAAAGTCTGAGCTCCTAGACCGCAGTAGACGGTAAGCTGGAATAAGTTCAGTTTCTTCAACAACCCTTTTCATCAAACATTCTTTTTGGGCTGATTACGGAGATTCAGCTAGTCACAGTTTAGGTGATGTGGAGCCTTCTACACCAAAAACTGAGCTTTTAATTCTTATCCTATAGGATGCTCTATTAGGATATTCTACCCTAAAACTAAAGTGCTGGTGACCAGGCGTGTTTCTGCAAACCCTAGAGTTATATTGAATAGAGTTTTCTTTTCCAAAACAGTTAAATCTCTCTGAAGACTGACAGATTCTGGTAGTGTCTATTTATAAAGAACACTATGACATACATGTCGAAATGGTGATGAAATTTGTTAAAAGTTTCTGTAAGAATTGAAATGTTTTCTCATTTACTGTAACCTCCATTTTAGGATAGTCTTTCTGATGGCAAAGGATTATGCCTTCTGTTCCTCTGGCTGATACCCAACTTATTGAGAAAGCCTTAATAATAGCATTTATCTTTTACAGCATTTTTTATTTGAAGCTTTAAAGTACTTTACAGGATTGGGTACTGTTAACATGATTTTTATAGGCAGAGGAACAGATTGGGTTACACAGTAAATACACAGAAGAATTATGTGTAGAATTCAGGTTTCTTGATCTTTAAGCAAGTGTGCTAATCACAAGCCAAATTTATCCTCTAGAAGAACAGTGGGAGAAGGGAGGATCTAACAAAGTGGGGACATACTTTTTGAAGTTAACGTTCCAGTGGTAGAAGTCCTCCTGTTGCGATGCAGAGATGAACTATAGGAAAATAATAACTGATCTTTTTTTTTAGCAAAGATCAGTGCAAATGAAAGTTCAGTATGATGCATTGAATGCTTCCTGCCCTAATGAGGAGTTCTGCACCACTGTTCCTAACGAGCAAGACAGAGGCTTAGTGAATGTTGAAAGGGTTGGTTACACTTTCCAGTTACAGAAAGGAGATGGGCTTCAAAAAGCATAAAGCAGAACTTGAACAGAGTAAGAACAGCATTCTCAAACTCGAATTAGTTCAGCATTTACAGCACCCAATGAAGTGGAAACTTTTATTGTTAAATTAAGTTAGAGCACATATCCAACAGGTAGAAGAATGAATTCATCGAGTATAGCTTCCTGTGTAAAATCATGAGTTATGAAAAACTACAAGGGATAAGGGTTGTAAAACATGAGGAAAGAAAAACTACAAGGTCAGCAATGTGGTGTTCAGTAGCCACACAAACGAAATTGTAGCGTGTTACAATTGATAACTGTGTGTTTGGTCCCAACAAAAACAAGAGCAAGCCCTTTTAATAGCAAAATGTGACAAAATAAATTAATTCTTGATGAAGAATGACAAATACTACAGTTATTTTCCTTCTTTTCATACTAATTTTCTATATATTTTTGTACCTTTGGTCTTCTAATTGACTTTCATTTGATGTTTAAATATCTATCTTTAGAATCACTTCTTTTAACACAAATGTATTTCCTTTCAAATAAGTAGGTAGCATGAAATGGGGTGCACTTTCCATTATATGCATAATGGGGTGCACTTTCCATTACATGTATTATATGTATTATATGCATTAACTGCTTGAGAGAGTCCAGCGCAGAGCCACAAAGATGATGAAGGGAGTGGAACATCTCCCTTATGAGGAAAGGCTGAAGGAGCTGGGTCTCTTTAGCTTGGAGAAGAGGAGGCTGAGGGGTAATCTCCTTAATGTTTATAAATATGTAAAGGGTGAGTGTCAGGAGGACAGAGCCAGGCTCTTCTCAGTGATGTCCAATGACAGGGCAAGGGGCAATGGATACAAGCTGGAACACAGGAGGTTCCACAAAAGCATTAGAAAAAACTTTTTCCCTGTGAGGGTGACAGAGCACTGGCACAGGCTGTCCAGGGAGGTTGTGGAGTCTCCTTCTCTAGAGACATTCAAAACCCACCTGGACGCGTTCCTGTGTGGCCTACTGTAGGTGATCCTGCTCTGGCAGGGGAGTTAGAGTAGATCATCTTCTGAGATCCCTTCCAAACCCTGACATTCTGTGATTTGCAGTTCCTAAATAAATCATCAACAGCCATGATAACAAGAGGTAAAATTTGGGCCTTAGAGTAGGGAACCTGTGTTCACTAAGGGAGCATACAAATTAAAAAGGAAATTGAAAAGACACAACTTGTTTCAAACCCAATAAGAATGTGCTATTATTGAGTTAAAAACACTGTAAACCTTAAAACAAACTGTTCTATTCCATCCCCAAGAATACTGAGATTATTCAAGATCATATCGGTATATTATATTATATATTAATTGTAGATATGATTTTATATGATATGATATGATATGATATGATGTGATGTAATATTATATGATAATATGATATGATAATGTTATGTTAGTTATGTTAATTATATTATAGTAATTATTACTTTACATTATATTATATTAATTATATTAATAATATA
>NW_009718723.1:0-25745 GCF_000703405.1 Apaloderma vittatum | reverse complement strand
ACTTCCAGCCCTTGGCACGCGTTGAAACACTTGTGCTCCGCAGATGTTTTTCATGGAGGATGTGGGGCGTTAGGTTCGTGTTAAGTAATTCAGGAGCAGCAATGCCAGTTGCCCGATATGATTCGAAGGAAGATCTTTTATTTCTTTTTAGTTCTTTTACCACCGGCAGATTGCGTCCCTGCCTGTAGAAATGTGTCTAGAGGCTGCAGTCTCCAGAAACCTGTATATTATAAAACTGGTGGAAAATTGGCACATTTAAGGAATTAGGCTTAGCAGTAGGAGTACTGATGTGAAAGTTACGAGTAATTGAATGATAACTTGAGCTGCTCAGTTTTCTTGGCACTCTCACTTTATGAAGCACATGCCTGTACAGACATTGTATGTGAAGTTTGCTAACGTAGCAGGGTAGGAGGCAAGTGAAAATACTCCTAACCACATTCTTCAAAACCCAAGCACAAGTCTTTGTTGAAAATGGAAGACTTTGAATAAAGGAAGCTAATATGAATGAAACATAGTTCTTTGTTCTTTTACTACCAATGTTTTGTCAGAGGAGGTGTGGTTTTTCTCCAAGAAGCATCCCAAGCCCTGATAGCCATATTTCAGAGATGAGAAGGCTGTTCTCTTTACAGCAGAAGCTTTTGCTTCGAAGTTGTGTAGTCAGCTTCTGTATTTATTTCAGTATTTATATAAAGACTTCCGTTTTCTTTTGTCTCCGCCTTTGGCATAAGCCACCTGTATGAGGATGCTAATACTAAAGAAGAGCAGCTAGCTGCCTTTAGCCATTAATAAATACAAAGCTAAAGAGCAGTATCTTGACCTTGGCTCTGTGTCTGGCAGAGCTGCAATACGCGTAATGCACTCATCAATAAAAGGAAGCACTGCTAATCCAGAATCACGTGCCGTACTGCTTATCCACACGAGAGCTGTGGCTTATTATGGAAAGAAAGAAAAACACTAGGAAGGAATAACGCATAGTAAAATGACTGAGAATTCCTGCAAAGTCTGGAGAAGTACCAGCAATAAACAATACCTGATAAAACTATTTTCATAAAATAAACTCCCTGTTGCAGAGCAGTTGACTCACTATTTTCAAGTGAACCAGTTTTTAGAAGGTACTGACCACATGGTACAGGATTCATGCAGGTGGTCTCAGATTGGCCAAAGCTCTTAGTAACTGCTGGGACCCAACTGTTGAGCTGTAGTTAGTTAAAAAAAAAATAAATTTAGAGAACATTGCTGTGTTTTCTGTCGAGTGCTAGTAATACAAAGAGATGGTTGTTCTCAGGAAATTACACTGATGTTTTCATACCCGGTGGAAATTTTATACTGCATATAGAAGTATCTAAAATTTGCCGGTTAAGTGTAATTTTTCTGAAGGTTTATAAACAAGATAAAGTACTCCATCCACTCCAAGAAGTGTACTGACAACAAGATAAATGGAAGTCTCTCCTGGAAACTGCCACCTCGTGAGTGTTCTCTAAGTGGAAGATAAAGTAAGATAGCTATATAGAGACTGAATTACTACAGACTGAAAATAGAAACAGGAAAATACTAAGGCTATCACTGTACTCATCAGGGTTGTTTTTGAAGCAAGGAGATGCTGCAAGTGAAATTTGAAAAACAAATCTCTGATACTTTGCATTAATTTAGAGACTGTAACTCAAGGAGAACAGATCACCAGAAGAACCTTCACAAATGATCAAGCAGTAGAAAACCTTGACAACTCTCCTGCATCTTGTCAGTTGAATCTCAATTGTGATGAGCAGTTTGATGCATTGTATGTATTTTGTGTTTGGGATACCAAACCTTACTGCAACTTGAAAAGCTTGCCATTTTGGTTATGGGTATTTGGCTTTCAGAAAAGACGGAACAACGATTCAGAACAAGAAGCCAAATGTTTCCATACTGATGGCCCTTCAGTCATGTCTCCATATAAAAATTGAAACTGATGAGACTTTTTTTTGCTCTGGGGAATTATGTGCATAATGCAATCTAAAAGCATTTTTGAAAGAGCCCATTAGCTCTTTAATTGGAAGAGGCCTTTGAAAAGGTGTTGCACTTCATTTTTGCTGTCAGTTCTGGAAAAGGAAGGGAAAGGAAGATCTCAAGTATGCTTTCCTTGCAATTAACTTTGAAAATGTGGTTCCTATAGAAACAAAATGAGCATGCATTTACCTCCGACTGTATTGTAAGTAAAGAATACAGTGTCCCTTCAAAGCAAATGAAACTAAATAATCTTCAGTCATCATTAAGCAAGGAATGTTAAATGCATCAAAAACACTTGGGCTATATTTAATTGTCTTGCAAACATTTCCCCTAATCACCATTCTAGCATTTTGAGGTTTCTGCAGCAAGAAGCACTTTTCAAAGTGCTTCTGTAGCACTTTATGAAAGTTGATTTTCATGTTGATTTGGGTATCTACAATAAATATTTTCAGATTTATAAAAGTGCTTAGCCTTACGAATCTCTGAAGTGTTGTCTTACCATGGCTTACCCCAGTGTTCAGCATATTATTTGGCATCAAAATAGAATGATATTGTAGGCTGAATCATTAAGTGTGCCTCTTGTCTATGAGCAAAAAGAAGAATAAGAAAAAAAGTGGTTTAGCACCCATATATACATATCGGCATGTAATCAAAGAAGTACTTTTAATGCTAAACCAACTCAAAACTTTTTTGAAAACACATTTTTGAAAATGCTGCTCAATCATTTACTATTACTTGTGAAAAACAGTGTCTTCAAAAGTTAAGGTTACTTTTATTACACAAAACTATTCCTAACCTTGAAAGAAAACTCAAAAAATAAATTCAAAGTTTGTTTTCCCATGTCACACTTTTTACATTACTACCATTTTTAATCAGCATCTGGTACTTGCTGCTTTTACGCACACACCTCCTCCGTTTGACTGACTGAGAAATGGTGTGAATGGAATGAGCAAATGTTGAATTAAATCCATTGTTGGTCAATGGGTTTAAATGAGACCCTGCTTCATTCATTTAAAGCCCGTACTTGCCGTTTCTCTGCATGCAACATGGAACTTGTGAGCAGTAGTCAAATCCCTTAAGTCCAAGGGCGGGCGTAGCCTGGTGGAACTGCTGGAGGTGGGACTGTTGCCACCTGTGCCAGAGGTGACAATTTTAATTTGCTGAAAGAGAAAAGGACCTGTGCAGGAGGTGCAGCCACTGCAGGAGTGGGACCTGCATGTTTGTGACAGAACAGATAAAATTTAGCATTTAGCACCCTGAGACATACTGTGTGAGAATGAACATAGGCAAGCATGTGTCAGTTCAGATCGTGACGTTTTAGCAAAATAGTAGCGTTCTGTAGTTCTGCATAGATTGTGTGCATGCAGTAGTAATTTCCTGGTAGGAATCCCTGAGTACTTCTCAGCCATACCATTTTTCACCATTTTCCAGTGTGGTACACAGCCCCCCTGCCCCAACCATCACTTAGTGGGAAGGGAGGTTTCATTAAATATGTGTGTATATATCATTACTCACTGATAGTAAGTTCTAACCCAATAAATAGTTTGGTTTTTCATAGACTTTTAATCACCTATGAGGTGTTCTTGTTTTATTAAATAATTTTCAGTGAGCATGGTTCGTGTCTTCAGAAACTACAAGTCAGAAATTTTATTTTAACTTTTTAGAGGACACAAGATAATTCTGGAGGAGAAGCAGTTCCTCTTAAACACCAGTAGGAAGACTAGCAAAATAAAACTACTACTTATTTACAAAACACTCAATTCCCAAAGGCTGGAAGGTAAGCAATTTTTTTTTCTTTTTTTGAAGCCAGAAAGACCAGGGTTTTATGCATCTCTGTCTCCACAGAAGTGATACATTGTCTTCTGTGCTTAATTACCCACATTCTTTTTATTTATCCAGAAGCAAGGCCACAGCAAATGTAAACTCTCAAATTTAAAAAGCAAAGTTATGCTGTATCCCTGTTCACTTGCTTAAATTACAGATGATGGACAAAGAGGTGAATACGTACTTACCTCTTCTCTGAGCGTTGCAAGAATGTTGGAGGTAGACTTTAAGAAAAGTACTGAACTATTCTTAAATCACAATCAAGGAAATCTAGCGGAAAAGCTAGCGTGTAATTTTCTTAAAATAATGTTTTCTGGATCTTATTCACTGTTGCTCTGCTTCAATTTCTGTGAAAAGTATGATGACAATAGCATTAAGAGAGTGTAATTTACCAGTGTAAAAAAGGAGTTTCCTACAGGTGAATCCAACCTGCATTTTCAAAATCGGCATTTTCTCTCGGTGATTTCAAAGGCCAGCTACAGAACGTTAATTCTCTTCTAATGAACAGTATATAGCTATCATTGCTTTTCAAAAGCTGCTCTAAATCAGAAAACATTATTTACAGCTAATTTTACCAAAGTTCTAGTCACACATTTAAAGAGCAATAATTTTGTTGACATGCAAGAAATAAAAAAATCTGTGACTTTTTTTTGTCCTTTGTTGGAGAGAAGGAAATTGAGGTGGGCAGCTTAAGGCCAGTGGTATGTACCATTGCTTCCAACCTTTATTTCAACATCTTCTGTTGTCGTCTTGGTATAGCTTATCAGTACTTTTAATTACAGTACACATACAAATCAAAGAAAATTAGCTACATACAAGAAAGTATGTTGTGAACACAAACTAACAGAATATGCCTTGTGGCTACCTGAAGGTCTCAGGTGTGATGGCAGCTGATAAATACATTAATCTAAGTTTATTGTGTGGTAGAAATGAGGGCTTATAGCAGGAATTTACAAATCTGTAACGAACAAATGCAATTTAATTTCAGTGGTACCTGAAACTAACTTATGTTCAACTGAGCATCCATTTTTTGGCAGTATTTCACTATTATTGGAGCTATTAATTTTAACAAAAGTGTAATGCATTCAGACCATTTTCTCTAACTCTGCACCATTTCTGCCACCATCAAAATTTTTCACACAGAAATGGAAGTATTCCAAAACCATCAGTGCGTTGCATAATAATCCTGTGTATAGCAGCAGCAGACAGCAGAAAGCCAAAGGCTTGTTGTCACTTGGTAAAGTCTGATCTGATGTCTTCTTCTCACATTTTGAGTGGTTAGGAAGAAGAGCATCACTTTTAACAAGCAGCAGGACTGTTTACAAGGGCATGTAGCTGCAGGACAAGGGGAGACGTTTTTTGACTAGAGCAGGGTAGATTTAAATCAGGCATTAGGAAGAAGTTCCATGGTGTGAGGGTGGTGAGGCACTGGCACAGGTTGCCCAGAGAAGATGTGGATGCTCCATTCCTGGCAGTGTTCAAGGCCAGGTTGAGCACCCTGGGCTGGTGGGAGGTGTCCCTGCCCACGGCAGGGGGGTTGGAACTACACGATCTGCAAGGTCCATTCCAACTCAAATCGTTCTGTGATTCTACTACAGTGAATTAAGTAGTGCTGGGGGCTAGTTCTCAGTCTCTCCTGCTTGGAGGTGAAGCTGATGAGATTCCAGGGCCTGTATCCTTAGCCAGCTTATTTTAGTACTTCGTATGCAGCTTTTCAGCTGCTGTTTACCTTACAAGTTGCACAGATTAAATTCTTTAAACCTTCAGTTAAATTTGTCGTGTGACTCTGTCGCTTAGCTGTGAGGTACCAGATGGTGATAAAGAGAAAATAGGCTTTGTTGCAGTTCCATAATTGAAAGCCAGATGGTGTTACTAAGGCTGATAAAGGGAAAACAAGAATACATCCATGCCCTACTCTGCCTCAGATTTCCAGCTATTGCTATGGAGTTGAAAATCCATCTGTTCAGACATTACTCACACTGTATCATGCGGCTTTTTTGGATGCAGATTTCCAAAACTGCAACAGGTGCATACACATGCAAACTTTTGTAAGTTTCAAAGTACATTAGAATAATGTTTAAAGTGCGATTCTGAATCCATTTCTGATAGAAAAAGAAAACATTTCTGCAACTGGTAAGAATCCTGTATTTCATACAGGGAGAGAAATCTTCAAGAGTAACTGAATTAAATGGAACTAATCTGGAAGGAGACTCGTCACCTAGGAGAATGTGATTTCACATTTAATGTAATGAAATCTGAACTTTTATCGATAAGTAGGTCTAGAAAAATGTCTGTTCTACTATTTCAAATTCATCAATTCTTTATTAGAAAATTTAGCTGAGTTTACTGATCTGGTTTCTTTTGCATGAGAAAGTTTTCATCAGCCATCACTGGTTGCCTCACCAAAGTATTAAAGTGGATGTAGACAGTAAACTAAAGTTGGCAGGGAATCAGACAGACAGAAGAAACAAAAACATGTTGTTCTCTTAGTAGAAAATATTTTGCTTAATATTTAGGATGATGTTAATTTCCATAAATAAATTTGTAACTCAAGGACATATACATAATTAACCAACTACTTTCATGAACTGATTAGTGTTGTTCTTATTCATGAATAACATTGCATATATTTATCTGCAAATCTAGCTATTAAAGTTTGTTAACAGATGCCCTAAAAACTGCACCCTGTGATTTTAATTTTTCATTTTATTTGTTGCGGTAAAAAGGAAGGACTGATGTCTGTCTTGTTGCAATCCTGTACATTCCAGGACCTGTGATGAAATTCACCCTCTCTTCAGTGTTTTAGGCACACACTGTGTATGAGCCTAGAGCTAGCTGCTGGACCACGTTGTATCTTCTTTGCAGTGGGGTTTGCCTAGGAAGTGTTTTGGGGTTTCAACCTTAGCATCACCAGCAGAGAAGCTGTTTCGATTATATCAGCCGAGCACTCAGGTGTGTTTTGCAGTGCTCTAAGCAAAGACACAAAGCTAATTCATACCTTGAAAGAGCTCCTCCAGTAATTTGTTTATGTAGGTGTGCCCACCTTGCAAAGAATTAAAAACTAAAAAAAAAGTATTTCAAAAATAGACTGCTTGATGTTGTTCAAGAAACTGCATGCTGTTGCTGTATACTTACATCCTATTTTCAGTTGAACTGGAGTTTGTACAATATTTAAATATTTGAATATTTGGGCTCATGGCCCAGACTTGAAAGAGAATATTGTGTAAGTCATGAATCGAATGAGTGGAATTGCCCTTAGCTGACGAAGGATATCTTGTTCAAAATTTAGGATTGTATCAAAGCATCCTTGACTTGGAGACACGGATGATGGTTGGCACAGACAGTTGAAGGTGCAAGCACAGAGGCCAAAACTGAGTTCAGTGGCAGGTCTTAGTCTTCAAAACTCAAGGCTGCCTAAACTGTCAGCAGATCTGCACCTTCATCACTTAAATACTGTGATGCAGCTGCAGCTTATCTGGTTGAAATACTTGTGTGCAAGTTCATAAAGCTGTGCTCAAATATCTGTCTCTTCCCACTAGAAGTCTGAGTAAGGCAAAACCTTCTTTCTTCTTTGTCCTTAAAGATCCATATACAAGCTAGATAATATTCCTCCTGAAACTCTTCAAAGGCAGGGGAGAATTACTGTTTCCTATTTTGAGTTTTGCTGCCTGGCAGGAGCTGGAATTGTGATGAGCTATTTAGCAGTGGTTACCATTGAAATCTCACATCTAAATAGTGGTTCTGTCATGCACAGAATTTCTGAAGTTAGAGCTACTCTGTGACTTTGTATCAGAGCATTCACTTACAAACGTGAGGATAAGCTCTATTTGGTGTACTCAACTGTATTTTAATATCTCTATACCCGTGAAAAATATACAAAGAAACTTGTATTTTAAGGGCATAATGGATATGGTGAGACAAGCAACATCTCAAGAGTTTCTTAAAATAGTTGCCAAAGCAATTTCAGTTGAACCTTGTACCTATACACAACATGTTCTAAACTAACATTACTTTGTACGTTCTTTGGCAAATGACTGTCTCACATAGGTTGACTTGCTCATTCATCACTCTGGATTTATTAGGGAAATGGCCATCAAGAAAAAGAAAAAATATTGGAGTACAATCAGGTAACTTCTTTGTTCACTGAGTTGATGTAGCCCTGTGAGATTCATGGAGGCATATGAATCAATAAAATAATGTTTTGTTATACATGTTGTTTTGTTCTTTCTCTTTGCCTTACTCTATGTGGCATTAGTAAAAGTCTTGTATTTTCAGGAAGTTAACTGACTTGCAGTCCTTCGGTGTTGTACTAAGTACTGAGGACTAGTCCTTCAAGATGCACTTGGTATTTAAAAAAAAATCAAGTAGAACATTTAAAGCTTGAAACATTCAACATTGTTAGCAGTGTCCGAATGGTTCGGTGACACGTGTGCGTGAATGCATATGCACCGTGTGTCCTATTATATACCATAGCCTAGAATGCATGCAGGTTTCTATATTACAATATCATACTGGTCATGAGTGGTATTACTGCCAGCAAAGTAGAGGTCGATATAGATATGGATTCCACAGCAGTGCCATCTATTGGAGGAAAATTTATCATCCCAGATTTGACAGCCTGCCAGAGAAGATACTGCGGCAGTTCCGTGTTGCCAGGTCCAACCATCAGCGTGAACCAAGATGTGTACACAGTAGGCAAATGCACACCGAGCACATAGAATCATAGAATGTTAGGAATTGGAAGGGACCTCTAGAGATCATCTAGTCCCCCCTCATCCCTCTGCCAAAGCAGCATCCCCTAGGGCAGACAGAAACACAGACACAGACACAGGCCACACAGGAACGCAACCAGGGGAGTTTTGAAAGTCTCCAGAGCAGGAGACTCCACGCTCTCTCTGGGCAGCCTGTGCCAGGGCTCCGGCACCCTCACGGGGAAGAAGTTTCTCTCACGCTAAGGTGGAACTTCCAGTGTTCTAGCTTATAACTGTTATTCCTTGTGCTGTTACTGAGCACCACCAAAAAGAGACTGGCCTCTTCCTCTTGATCCCCACTCCTCGGGGATTTATACACATTAGTAGGGACCCCTCTCAGCCTTCTCAGAACTAAACAGCCCCAGGTCTCCCAGTCTCTCTTCACAGAGATGTTCAGTTCCTTGATCCCCCTCGTAGCTCTCCCTTGGACTCTCTCCAGTAGGTCCTTGTTTCTCTTGAACTGGGGAGCCCCAAATTGGACCCAGGATTCCAGGTGTGGTCTCACCAGGGCAAAGTAGAAGGGGAGGAGAACCTCCCTAGACCTGCTGGACACACTTTATTAATGCACTCCAGGATCCCACTGGCCCTCTTGGCCACAAGGGCACGTTGCTGTCCCAGGGACAACTCACTGTCCACTGGGACTCCGAGGTCTTTCTCCACAGGGCTGCTTTCCAGCAGCACAACCCCTAATCTGTCTTGGTGCCTGATGTTTCTCCTCCCCATATATACAGCACATAAAGAATTATAGAACCATAGAATGCATTGGCTTGGAAGGGACCTCTAAAGGTCATTTAGTCCAACCCCCCTGCAGTGAGCAGGGACATCTTTAACCAGATCAGGATGCCCAGAGCCCCATCAAGCCTGACCTTGAATCTCCAGGGATGGAGCCTCCACCACCTCTCTGGGCAACGTGTGCCAGTGTTTCACTACCCTCATTGTAAAAACTTTCTTATATCCAGCCTAAATCTGCGCTACCTGAATCTGGTGACTCCTGTGAGGAGCTTGGGTGTGTCCAGCCAGTGTCTCTCTGTGCTCTTTTGGGAACTTTCGAACAAGCTTTTGTCACGTAATCTAGCACCTTAATTTCATGTCTATTTGACCTCTTGTCAGCAAAGCATGGGTACAAGACAGAACAGCAGAGCACCACAGACAGGCAGTGCTTGCACTCTGCATTAAAACAGTGCTCGCGGCCTAAACCCCACTGAGAAGGGCTCAGAGAAAGAAAAATTGAAACTGCTATGTGTAAAGTGTTTTAAAACGGTGATCTAAAATTTATTTTCTAGATATTAATATGCTATAAAGTGAGGAAGGTTAGTATGGGCTCTTCCGCAGTTTGCAGTAAGTGACATAGTCCCTAGCAAGAACTTAATCTTTTCGTTTCCTCGGAGAAATGAATTTCCAGTTTTGACCTCCTGGATATCAGACTTGAAATGAACAGCTATTTGCTAGAGGACCAACCTTGTCACAGGGGTTAATCTAACTCCTCTTGGGCCCAGAGGATTAAAAGACACTTCTGTTTTGAATGTGGCATTCAGGACAGTAGCTCTTGAATATCAGTGAAGGGTCCCCATCTGTTACCTGGTCTAGTCAAGAGGTGGCGTCCCTGCCCAAAACAGGGAGGTTGGACTAGATGATCTCTAAGGTCCCTTCTAGCCTAGGCCATTCTATGATTCTATGATTCTATGAAATTGAGAATAATTTTGAGGGAAGTGGCCAAAGAAGCAAGAGGAAGAGCTGCATACATGGGTGATTAATTGGGAGAACGTGCAAAACCACAGAGATCATAAAATTTTCTTGTCTACTTTGCCATATATATTTGTTAGAACTTAACTACTAAGAGCTAAGGCATCTCTCCTTTTTGTAGCTTTTAGATATGAACCTAAAAAAAGATTTGTGAAGTCTTTAATGCACAACTACTGAAGCAGAACATGGTCTTTTGCAGTAAATTTTGTTATTCGTCCATGAAGAAAAGTTTTCAGTCAATTAAAATACTGTAAAAAAAAAAAAAGGATTTGAATCCAGCAAACACAGTGCAGGTAGCTGAAAATTCACTGAGACTTGTTATCCTTATGGACCAGAGCAAACGCTATGTTTGGTTTTGTTTTAAACGGGAAGAGAACCAACATGGGCAGCCTCACACTTATTTCTTCCATCCATTATATGCATGGCACAGCATGTGCGCTCTGCTCTTACCATCCATTTAGCTATGTATTTCTCTACAGGCCAGATTTTGAGCAGCAACTAACCTTTCCAGGCTTTCTTTACTCAAGATTCTTTGAAAAAGCCTCTCCTCAAGCAATCCTCATCTTCCAAGACCAACAGGGGTGCTGCACAGCTCCTTCAGCTCTCACCCAGACACCCTGAGCAGGCTGGGACCACTGCTGCCTCCAGCGTGTACTCATCCCTGATCAGTCTCCTCTTCAACAACAGTAGTTCCAGCCCTGGCTTTGGTGGAAGAATAAAAAAAAACCCTGAAAACCAAAATAACTCAGATCTGTTCCTTCATGCAGCAAAAGAGTCATTGCTGGTAGATTTACAGAGCAAAAATGTCATTTTGGGATCCAGGAATACTTTCCACTTGATGCTCCGACAAGGATATTACATTTTGTAAGTGCCCATGATCCAGGATTTCCTATGGGAATTGTATGGGAATACCAGGTTTTGCAGACCATTGTCCTTTGAGTTCCCTTCTTTACAAGAAGAAGGCTAGGATCAACAGAAGCATGCACATATTTAGTATTTGAGGCAGGCACTTTCTCAAAGCTCAGTCATCTGCCTTAATGCCTCATTTTCTCTGCTGTCTCCAGAGGGTAGTTCTCAACCTAGGTGAGAGCACAGAAACGGTGTCAATCACTGCTGTCAGGCAGCAGCTCTCTTCTTTTCTAAACTGACATTTCTTTTATGAGTTTAACCGCATGATCTTAATCACAGTTATTCTATAGAAGCCTAACATCCTCCAGTTTCCAACTCCTTTGTACTGGTTGCAGCAAAGTCATATGGAAAGTGAAGAGAAGCCGCTCTTTTTTACTCAGCCTGCTTTAGGTGATCAGGCACTGCTTTTACTCTGTTTTCCAAAAGAATTTAGAATATTTTTAAAGTGCCCATGTAACAGTTCCAAGGCTTTCAGGGATCTCTTGAAATTAATGAGTGCATAACAGACACTTCTGGAAACAGCACCCAAATCCAACCCGTATGCGTGTTTTCACCTGCTGTGGCTTTTTTTGCTTGGTCAGTTCATCTTACCAGTGTTAGATTCTTCCATTTACAGAGTGTGGTCACAGGTTTTTCTTCCCTCCTCTGTTCCCTGAACTCAGCAGTTGCAACAGGCACTTTGGAGGAGCACTCAGCCTCACGAGTTGGTCATAACACCATCAAGTGTGGGAGCATATTGAGAGAGAGGAACACACCATACTTTTCCAGTAGTGCCTTTCTGAACATATGAAGCTTTGCTTTTCAGAAGGGCAAAGGGCCCATCGCTGGAGACAGTTTCTAACTCTCCAGTTGATTTTGAGGGTAAGTGGCTGCAGCTAAGACATCACTTCAAGCCGCGCTCGATAGGGCAGGGTGACAGTTTCTATTCTCTGGATTCAATCTTCAGAATAACCAAGAGCAATATGCCGCTCAGGGGAGCTGTGAGCTTTAGGGGACTGAGAATTGTTTGGCCTTCACACAGAGACTGGATAGATACTTGTCGTTCCTTGAAAACTGCATAAGAAGAGAGAAAAGCAGATAGGTCTTTGCTCGTAAAAGTGAAGACTTCCGTCACTGCAAGCATTAGCAAAATAAAAAAAGTCAAAGAGCAGTGTATGAAATAAAAATGTGCAAAGAGAAATTTTTCATCATCTCTGACTGAAGTCAAACAATTCTTTGAGTTGAATACAACATATTTTCCAGGTCCAGCAGGTCAATGTAAAAAGCAAACCCATGTCTGTTTCATATTCAAGGACAACACCTTAGCCAAGCAAAGCTTTGCTTTGTATTTAAAATCTTTAGAACAAAGTGTCTAGACATACAGCTGGTATGTTTGGTTATTTAAAGGACTTTGCATTTTTAGCGGCATAATTCTGTTATTCTACTTAGCTGTTCAGAGGGACGACCTGTGATTTTCTCATGAACAGAAATAACAACCCCATGGAATAACCTACAAAGTAGTACCAGTTCATTTTACACACAAATGAATTTTTGAAAATATTTTCTAACCATTTGCATCGAATTAAAAAAAAAAAATAGAAGGGAAAGCAGAGAGATGTTTGTCTTTTCTACAGCAGCAGTCCAGTTGTGACTTCATATCTCTGTAGCAGGGACACAAACTAGAACAATGTCTCATTGAAAGTAAAGCTAATATCTGCTAGGTTTTGTATACCAAACGGGAACCCACATAGAAAGATGGAGCTGACAAAACAAATCTTAGGATCTACAATTTGCTTATAGCACTTGAAAAACACTGGTAGTCAAGGGTAGAGGCTAGATGCTGGTGCTAAACAGTAGATTGGAAAAAAACACCTTGATAGTTGTGGTTACATAGACAAAAATTTAAGATAAACAAAGAATATTTTATCTCCACTTGTGACTATTACAATGCTCGTATCTGAATCAGACCAGATCAGTATCTAATGCATTACTTGACAGAGGTTTACTCTGCTTTCAGTAGCTTTTAAAATGTACTTTTAGTGGCAATTCTAATTCAACAATATATGTCCTCTAAATGCGCTCTGTAGCATTTCCCTCCCACGCCATATGTGAGCTACATTTTTATAACAAGAACAAAGGGGAAAATAATGGAGCTGTGCTGCTGTTTAGTGAATGGAAGTTTTTAGGGTTGCTCGATAGCACTGCATTAGTGGTGGGAAATCAGGTTTTCCCACAGGGGCTGAAATATTCTGACTGACAACTCTGGCTTAAGGATCACTCAGGAAGGAAGCGCAGTGCATGTTAGAAGACAATCCCAGCTATTACTGTGGCACAAATGCTTTTCTGGAGCTATGTAATTCCCATTGGGCTGTATGAGTGTTTCATGAGCACTAGGTGAGATTTAGTGTCCTCTCTTACTGAAAAAGAAAAGGTAGAAAAGAGACAAAGCAGCAGAACTGCAACCTTTTTCCTTAACTATCTAAAACCAAACTGTCAGTAAACAGGGAACATTAATGAGCCTATGATAGTGGAAATTGTCTTACTTTTTTCTAAATAAAGTGAACACTTACAAGCAACCAAGCACAAAAAGTAAAATAATACAGAATTGAGGTGTCACAATTCTTCACCACACAGTTCTGTCCCAAGACGTGTAAAACTGCACCCATAGTTCCTGGCAGAAACTCATCTTTTCTTAAGCTGGAATTGTTTTCAGTTGTGGCCTAACTCTTTGGGATCTGAAGACAGACAAACTGATATTTTACAGCTTCCATTCAGATTCTTACACAGCCATTAGTTTATTCTTACAAAATGAGAATCGTTAGAAGAAACTGATTGGAGGCCTGCAGTCCATAGTCTTCAGGCTAGATGTTCATTAAACTTTGTCAGGAGTTTTTGCCTGATGAATACTGTAGAACCTGGCCTTTTTAAAATGTGGACTGATTTTAAGTTTCAAACTGAGAAATTTTCTACCATCCCATGGTCGCAGAAATAATGAGAATTCAATTTAGCTGAGGTCAGAGCAGGGGCAGTTTATTCCTACAGCTATGGGAGAATTACAGGGTTTATACACCTTTAGGGTATACAACCCATTCTTGACCAGACTCTGTCAGATAAGCAGGACTGTAGAACATTGCAACAACAACAAAAAAAGAAATAACATGTGAGTTACTTCATACAGGGAGGCTCCAGACAGAGAAATAAGGAAACTTTAGCTCTTTCTTACAAATATTTCACTGTTTTGTTAATTAATTTGTGCTGACTCAGTTAGGTCATGCTGACATGCATTTCTTAACTAATGAGGCCTATAAAGGACTAAACAGATTTAAAGCCACTGTGAATTTTGCGCTAAATTTGAAAGTAAATATTTCAGTTCTTGAAGGCTGACTTTCCTGAAATTTTGTACTGAAGAATCCTGCTGCTGGGCTGTTGCACATAAGGTCCCTGAGGCACCAGTTTATGTATGAAAGGTTTTCTCATCTATGGCGAGAGAAGAAAATTGAGGTTCACATTTAAACCTGGTACAAATAACGTGCTTTGTATCAATTCAAGGCAGGTGTGGAGAGATTTTTTTTGTGGACATCTCTGCAGCAGTGTAAAGCACTTGGAAAAAGCTACTTGTATCTTAAAAATAACTCAGTAAATTCCACAGAAAACATGTGCAAGCATGGGATGAGCATGTGTCTAGAAAATTGGTGCCTGCCAACACGCAGATACCATGTAATTTGGCAAACAGGACTGTAAGGCATGAGTAGAAACCGTTGTGTCAATTCCTTGCCTGAGTGACAGATCCTAAGTGAGGGAAGGACTGTAAAAGTGTTGCGTAAATCCAGCTATCAGGATAAGCAGTCTCAAACCCCTAGTCTTTTTCCTTCATGTAGTATTCAAATGCCGAAATATTCAACCCCAAATTTTTATGGCCAATAGGTCACATGGTGAATATAATGAAGGACTTTTCAGGGAAAGACATAATTAATCTTCACTTTTTTCAATCAAAGGAACAATAAAGTCCCAGTTAGCTTTGCTTGGCTGGTTAGGCACAGAGGACATTACTGTTCAGTAAATATCCACATTTCTTTTGTCATGAAAGATTCCTTCCACATAGCAGATTCTGACACAGGTCATCAGCCACTCTCCCCCTCTATTCCTCAAAATGCTATTTTAATAGTTGGCTTTTCACTACCCCTTAAATAGCTTTTAGCCAGCCATTATGACTTAAACAGCAACTGAGACATGAAAAACAAAGTAACTGTAGTGTGAAGGTGAGATCAAATGACAAACCATTGGCATCTCACTGCTGAATTTCTTCTTATATCATAAACTGCAGTTTTCCTGTTACTGCACTTTCCATACATTATTTTCAGTGGAAAAAGAGGTTACTCCTGCATAGGTACTGTATGGTCTTGGCAGCAGTCCTGGAGTCATGCATTTGTTGTATACTGTGAGTGCAGGAAACATTCAGAAAACTGTCCTCTTCATATTTAGAATAGCTTCGTGTATAAGTTTCCAGCAAAATTTTTTCTTATTTATTTTTCAATAATTCCTTGGAGGATTAGGAAGCTGTGAGGGAAAGCGGAGGAATGAATGTGTTCTCTTAGATCTAGGTATTAAATTCTCAAAGGAGGCTTGAAGATCTTCTTTTGTTTTCCTGAACCTTTGCTATGTTCTAATTACTTAGATTAAAATCGCCTTGATTGATCACTTTTTTTTTGGTCTCACTCCCTCACTTGTTTAGCTAAGGAACTGCTCAGAGGAAAAAGTGCTCTTTCGCATACCCGGCGTGGGAGGGCTGGTCTGTCCAGCCTCTCATTCCTAGTCAGGGCAGCATCCTAATGTGCTTTATTTCTAACTTAAAGGTTACCGATAGCACTGTCAGCAGAGAAAGACTGACTAGATTTCCAAAACTCAGCAAAATCAATTAGGAATCCAGCATCCTGAAAATAATCAGACAGTTTGGCAGCTTTTCTGTCTGTATGAGTAGCAGCCTGTAGTCCCGAAAAAACAGGACAAAACTGAATTAATTTAGTCTTTTCTAAGGAGTCCAGGAAAAACAAAAGTAGTGCAGGTAATCGTATGTGATTTCAGTCTGAGATGTAGAGGAACATCAAAGTTTCTTTTTCATGTTTCTCGAAGCAACGGTAGCTTATCCCTATGTGCCCGTACAGTCAATGCTCTTCAAAAATGTTCTTCCTTCAGTCTCCTCAAAAGTAAAAATGGGGATTCCTCACTCACCAACAGACACAAAAACACAGGCTACAGGTACAGTTTGGTGCGTTGGCATTTAAGTGCAAAGAGCCTGCATTTAGGGGGTGGAGCTCACTTAAAATGCCATGTGAAGCCAGCTGATCTACATACACACTTTGCCTGTGAAATCTAATTACACCTGGCAAAGAGTATAAATTAGATATCAAGGTCACAGGCTGCAGCACCTGTTTAAGCTGACAAATTTATGTCTTTAGCATGCAGTAGCTTCGCTGCCAACAGTAGTCTGTATTTCAGCTGGCAGATTTCCACATGTAAGGAAGGATATGCTTATGCTGCAACTAACTTATAAACACGTCATGTTAACAAAGTAATTATAGACCTAACAAGCAACACAATTTGCAAAATAATTACTTTACTTTTCAATGCTAGATGGTTTTATTGTGTTCCAGAAAATAATTCCAAGTTTCAACATGCCACGGTTTCTATTCTGCATCTTTGAAGTGGAAACTTTGCAGAGAAATACATAAGGTTCATTCATCATCAGAGGACTGTTTAAAACTCTTACTGACTCTGCAGGAGTAAATTGCATCCTAAATGCAGATAAAAGAGTATTGTGAGTAAATAGTAGACTTGTATGACTAACCATCCATAAGTCTCAGAGTTTTCACTAAATATGGGCTGAAAAAATACGTTGAAATAAAAATAAAAAAACATAAGCCATTTAAGAACATAAAGAACATCTTTCTATAGAACTGAGATTCTTATGTAAAGCAGTCTTTATAAAACTATGAAAAATTGATTAAAAAGAACAAAATTCAAGCCTAAACCTAGTCAATTAGTGTACACAATCTTGTTTTAAGATCTGAAACACAGTATGATCACTATTCAGAATACTACCGCTGCTCAGAGAACACGTGGTTTGTGATCAGCAATTAGTAGCTGAGGATGAATAAGCACCCCTTATTACACAAATCAACAGACTCAACACTCAAACAAACCCATCGGACCTAGTGTATCCAAGCTACTTACTGTCTGTACATGGAGAATCTGTTTCATTTTGCATCTCGCCTTCAGTAAGACTTATCTAGACTTGACTTGACTTAAAATCCTTAACTATCTAGTGTGTAAATACCATTTGTGGAGTAATAGGGTGGTATAAAGTTAACAGATGGAGATTGTCAAATAATTAATATAACATCTTTGTTAATATTTGCCTCAGGAGTTTAGTTGTTTTCCAGGAGTACAGTCTGGGTACATGACTGTTCAAAAGGCTAATAAGCCAAAGTATTCTCTTTCAGTTACATGTCATAATGGAGTCTTCACAAAAGTATCATGGGTCGGCAAGTACTGATTCTGAAGTATTATCAAGCGCATGAAAAGTCCTCACTACAGTATTTGTACCATTTTATGAATAGACACTTCAGGGTTTCTAACAGAAAATACTGCAGAATTCATGTAAGATATTACTGATTTAACACAATGTTCAGGACAGCGTAGTTCATGCCTGGTATGTCTGGAAAGTACTTGCAATGGCAACTGAACACCTGTGTGGAGGTGGTCTCTCCATCACTGTAGCTGTGAGTTTAGCACTCCTCAGTTTCCCTGTTACTTCTGCAAGGGCCAGTGCAAGAAGATGGGAACTTCCTGCAGTACCTGCTCCGTTGTGATCCACAGATAATCCTTTTTCTCGGGACAGCAAACAGGACTGTGTTACCCTTATTCTTGGGCTGTTACACAGTGTGGTTTGCATCCTCATCTTTGTCAAGTTATTTGCCTTTCTCGAGCATGACACCAGCAGGAGCTCTGCTGGTCACTGGGGATGGGTGACACCATCACAGTGGTCCACGTGGTGAGCCCTGTCTCAAGCCCTGTATTTCTGCTAGTGCTGGAACACATCGTCCATTCAAAGAATCCTGGTCCCTTTCCTTTTCCTATTGGGTTTACAACCTTTTGTGAGATCTTTTAGCTTCAGGAGGTGGCACAACTGCAAGAAACTTCCACCAGCATGACCAATTTCTCACCACCAACCCTCCAGGTCCCATCTCTGATACTGTGTAAGTCTTCAGGTAGTTCATGTACTTGTGTTGAACTTTAACCTCATTTTTCTTTGACCTAAATTCAGCTTATGTAAATGTTTTTATTCCTTAAATATTTATGTCTATACACATAACATACAAATAAGATTCACATGTGCAGCACAAATGTTATGTAAATCTCATGCTTCCCTCTTGATGTGACTGAACTTCAGTGGTGCAAGGCTGCTTTACATTAAATCATATAAAATTCAACATTCAATTTCAAAACTGAAAATCTTAAAGCTACTGTATTCACCTCTGCAGACAGCAAATGACTTGTATTAGCTTTATATTTGCCTTAATAAAAATTCAAACAGGTGGCTCTAGATACTGGAATGTGGCTGAATTGCAGATGTCTTTCCCCAGTACAGAACATGCTAATGACAGGGTCACCTCTACAACCAAGTAACACAGGCTCAGAACTGTTCCACATCCACCATCAAGCAATGGCTCAGATGTCTAGATACAGTCTAACACTTGGGCTGTTGTAGTAGAGTATGTGGTCACCTTATGTTTGTTCATCAGCTACATCACTAATTTTCCAAGCACACAATGCAAAATTCCCCAATATCCCATGAAACTGCCTTTGTTGCTGCTTTCTGCTGCTTTCAGGACCTTCAGCACCCTATTTCCTCTTTATTTTTTTTCAGAATGTGGGACTAGATAAGCCTGAACAACTGCCATGCCACGCTTGAGTTTCTGAATTTCTCAGTTCAAATTTGCTTTTATAACTGCACAACACAGAACCATGGAATGAAATACCATGTGCTGGTAATGCGATTGTGTAGTCCCCCAATACGCTGTTGAAAAGCTGCCCTCAAAATAGCTCCATTTTGATGTTCTTACTTCATAATTGTGTAGTCAGTTTTTGCTCAGAACTTATCTTTGGGCTGATTAGTGTTAGTCAGCATCTTCTCCTATTCAGTAGGTGCATGAGAGTGGGAAGTATGGGTTACACAGTCTTTCAGTTACAACGAGTATTGCAAATCACTGAAAGCCCATAATACAATTTTTTAACCTCGACTCTGTAATGGCGGGCGAAGAGCAGAAGCCTCTAAAGCTGTGTGTACGTGATTGGACACCAAGAATATAAACCAGGCTCTCTTGATTTCTCAACCAGCTCTTGATCCCAACTCACTGTACAGTTCTGTGCACAGCACTCACATATAAAGTTTAAGAATTTGTATTAACTCTTAGCACTTCAGGTGTAACATTGAATTAACTGTGGCCTGACTTAAAGAGATGCTGAGCATTCATAAGCTGAGGTAAAGTTTGAAAAAAAAAAAAGCAACAAAACTTCAGAAACAAATCACTACAAACAGGCTCTTGGTCTCTGTGGGTCATTTAACCAGCATCTGAAGCACCAAAGATCTGTAGCCACTTTTGAAACGTCTTAATGTGTGCGATGGTGACAACGGTGTATTGTCTGTTATACCAGAAGAGGAAATAGGCAAAAAGAAAGAAACCCAAGCAATGCAGGGCATTCTATAGAAGCACAGATTTATCAAAACTACCGCTCTGACTTATCTTTTCAAATAAGCTTCTCATAAAGTAAGCATGCCTTCTGACAGTTTACCTGGCAAAGCTGACTTTGAGGAAAAAGACCGTTCTCATTTTGGAAGGAAATAAACACTTGCCTACCCAAAATTGGTGAGTCCACGTTTTTCCGGTGCATGGGAGTTGGTACAAAGAAAGGAGAAAACCTAAAGAAGGAGCCATTGTGCTGATGAACTGTTCATTTGTGAAGTGAAACAAAACCTGGAATAGCTTCCCCGGATCTGCTCGTTCCTTTAGCGTCTCTGCTTGGGTTGGCAGAAACCTTCGTTCTTCTCCTTAAAGTCTGCTATGTAGCCGAGCTTGGCCGTATACTCTGTCTCCTATGACTGTTTTCCTGCTTGTAGCTGTATGAAAAATTAAAGAACTTATTCATCTGTGTATATCCTACCTACTATTTTCACATGGCTGGTCCAGTTAATTGATCCAACAAGAGTTTACTGTCATGCCTGAAGTGGTCCAGGCTTTAACAGATGCCTTGCACCTCAGCTTTTCGTCAGTTGGCCTTGGATTAATTTGTGTATTTGTCATAGGAAGTATTGAGAGAGCCTTTTCTTCCCCAGAATAAGATCTCCCAGATCTACTGAAACACACACAAAGAAAGAAAAAAAGCCCAAACCATAAGAGCCATTCTGTAACTGTTTTCTGTACTTATATTTCATCCTTTTTGAGATGGGAATTCTCAGGTTATTCCCAGAGGGTCAGAATTACTGAAGAGCTCAGAAGCCACAATGGCACACAGGCTTCCAAAGCAGTTAATTTCCCATTTTTGACATCAAAATAATGACACCTTAATTCATAAAATTGTACAGCATGCCAGAATCTAGTTCTTTTCAAAATGCAGCTCTAAATGATAAACTGAAGTTGATTTTGTTAAGGGAAATATTAAAAAGTAATAACTGAGACCCTGAATAATAAAAATAATAATAATCTTGAATCTTGTCTTCAGGGAGAACCATGAGCTTTTCTAACAGTAAAGCATGAGCAAAGTCCTCGTTCTTAGGTTATTCCAGTTTCCTACAAATTCAAATGCACATTTCACCTTAAAACATTTCTGTGTTTTATTCATTATTAGTCCTCGTTTCTGCCATCTCCCTTTGGAGAAAGGTCTCTCTCAGAAATGTCCAAAAGCTAAACAAAATGTAGACAACTGAACACGAAGTTTGAGGCAAATAATCTTTCAGATAAAAATAACTGGGCTGTATCCTATTTATGGAGACAATAATGACATCAGAAAAAAAGTACTGTCACAGGTAGCTGTGATTTTGTGCTTTGAAACTGGACACTGTGTGGCTTTCAAGAGAATGTACAGTAGCTGAACACTGGATACAAGGCTCTGCCTAAATAGTTAAACAACTATGTTTCTGTGCAGAGTAGCCTTAGCATGTCTTTGCTTTGTTTGCTGGGTAATATTATCTTGCCATGACAGCACCACAGGAAATTCAAAAGTTAGAGCTAGTTCAAACTCAGCCATGGAGCTTCATATGCAGAAGAGATAATATTGGCATTACCAGCAGAACCATGTGTTGTCACCCCATTTTCTCAAACCTTTAGTGATCTGATGGATTACGGGTCGCCAGACCTGTCTGCCCATCTTCTGCCCTCTTTTGTCATGCACACTAGTGCTCAACATCTGGCTGAAAACATGTACCCTGTTTTTAGCTAGTTGAAAGATTTTCTTTAGTTTTCTTTTTGTAACAATGTGATGGAATAGCTCCAAAATCTAAATCCACCATCTTAAATCCAGGCTTTCTCCATCAGAACAGAAATTCAATGAGAAGGGAAAGAAAATTTTAAAAATTTCTTCCAGCTGCTACTTATGTTTTGTACAGTTTTCCCTTTGCCGTAAGTGCACATGTTCAAACAATGTCACCATCAACATGATGAGAAAAATGAACATGGCAAAATCTTTCTACTGTTATCACAAAAATTTCCTTGGAGTAAAAACAACAACATTACCTAATTGCTAGATTTGTCCCATTATTTCAGAAGTATCATTACAAATTCATCCCTGAAACACATACCTATCAGGTGCCTGGGAGCACTCACAAGCCTTCATGGGTCTCACCAGCTTCCAAAGGGACCTCCCACCAACCTTGCCCACATTTCAGCACCTCCTGGGTCTGCATGTCAGTGCGGACATGGCTGGCACTGGGATCATACTGGGTCCCACCTCTCCGTCCCTGAGGGAGCAGACAGCTCCCACTACTTCTAGGCAGTAACCTGCCAGGTTCACGCCATGTGAGTTCCTCCCTTCAGAATTACTGAGGAATTTCACTCACTGCTTGCATCAAGCTAATTTAGTTGAGTACCAACATGTTAAAGGGTCAGATAGTATTTTGATGCACTTCAGTCTGGACCTATATATGCAGATGCAGATGTAATGTAGATGTAGATGCAGATGCAGATGCCGATGCAGATGCCGATGCAGATGCAGATGCAGATGTAGATGTAGATGCAGATGTAATGTAGGTGTAGATGCAGATGCAGATACAGATGTAGACGCAATGTAGATGCATATGCAGATGCAGATGCAGATGTAGATGTAGATGATGTAGATGTACGTATAAGCACTCGCCTGGGTATGTGTGTGATTGCTTGTGCAAGTAACCTTAACAAGAATTTGAAGGCATGCAGTATTTCAGTTGAATGATCAACCTGAAGGTGAGTGGTGTATGATGGCTTACACAGCTTCAACTGATCCAGTGGTTTACTGCCAACAGCTGTGAGAGTTTGCACTCTATCGCCCCTTGCTCACTGCTCATTAAAAAGAGCATATTGAGTATGAACACATGTGCCTTCATCTCACTGCAACAGAGTTTCTAAACTAAATAAATAGTAAGAGTTGTATTACATTTCTAAAATCCTAACACTGAAATTAAATATTTTGTCATTGAAAATAGCACAGATGGTGGCTACACATTTAAATAAAAAGTAAACGGATTCCATCTCAATTGACAGCTATTTCTACTTCAGAATGATAAGAAAATATATAGAGAGAACTTTAGATTAGCACAGCAATTGAATTGGTTAAATAATGAAAATTATGATGATGATAATGACGATAATAATAGCAATAATAATAATGTATAGTACAATTTTACATAATTAATAGTACAATATAGATATATGATTATGTTTATTATATTCCTTTGTTTTGGTAATGTCAACTCAATAACAGTTTTTTGACTAAAATTTCACAAGTGGTATTGTCCTAAGGAAAGAAAGAGTTAAAGCTATTTTTTCTATGTGAGAAAAAGAAGGATATGTGTCAGAATTAACTTTCAGATTAGAAAATTACAAGAGAAGGAGATATAGTTCTTTGTATGTTGACTAGCCTCTAAAGATGAGAATATTCCAGGTAGTTTGGAAAGGGAATTCTCTAGGCAGTGTTCTTAGTAGGAGGTAAAATCAGCATGTTATGTTCTGGAGAATAAATGTAAACTCTTGTTATATAGAGAAGTAGAGAAGAAGCAAAGCAATGTAAATTTACATCCTTCTGATATTCAGAGAACGTCTGGTGTTAAAGACTGAATTTTGCTGGATTTTGCAAAGAAAGAGAAAAACTGTTCAAAAGGCCCTCCAAGTATACTTGAAGAACAGCATCTTCTTGCTCTTACGGACAAGACTTTCTATTGAGGAACATTGCTGCTGTACAGGAGGGAGCGATAGTACATTAATTTATAATAGCCTGTTATTCATGATGCTTTGCAAACAATTCCGCTCATGAGGCTGTTGCTGTGTTGTTCCTTACAGACCTGCATTCTCATTCAGCAGAGCCACTGAGAACATGTTTGAACAAGAGGTCAGACAAATTTATGGAAGGGTATGAAAATCTTGTTATTACTTATGCAGTGCCACATGTATTCTCAGAGACTTTCTGTCAGTGTAGAATAAATTATGAAAGCAGAAAACAACATCCCTTGGCTCGAAGACCTTCCTCCTTCTGAGTGCTGAAGGAGTACACACTGGACATGCAGTTGATGCAAATTTGGAAATACTCCTGTGAATAGATTATGAAAAAAAAAACATTTTCACATGTTTTCAAATCATCCAAAACCTGGAGGTGGACTCACTTTCTTTTTTTGCAGTGAATTGTCCAAAGCAGACTGAAAATCTTTGGAAGTCTGAAAGCCACGTTTGACACAACCTTCACAGAGACAACACACATGTTGACTAGGTCAGATGGAAAAGTGTTAATTATGATTCTTCCCTTGCCCCTTTAAGCCCTCCCATGCAAGCCTATTCTTGCAGCCTGGATGCAAGATGACCCACTTTCCTAAGTGGAAGCAAACTTTGTCTAGTCATGTTTGGTGATCAGGAAGATTATTGCATTCTTTTCAAAAGCCTGTCTGGCTTCTCCCCAAGGTTTCTGATCTTTCTCAAAGAAAGGCTATTTTCCAAGCAGGATCCAGCACTGGGTGCTGTGCTTTACAGAAGTCTGCTGAGGCAGAGTCATGGCAAAGAGCACACTGTCAAGAGGGTGTGCTTGATCTCCTCCTCCTAAAAGAGCTGAAGCCAAACAAAGAATGAGGTAGATCAAGTATTTGTTTTCTGTCACAAGTATACGCACTGGAAATCTCCCTTCCTCTGCTTTCGTAGTATTTGTTACGATGGTGTCAGGGCAAATTTCTTCAGTATTTTTCTTATATTATGACCAAAGTAAAAAGCAAGGTAACTATATAAGGAGAAAATATACTCATTTGTGATTGTTTTAATCATATCCCAGTTCCAGGCCTAGCAATATTAAAATGTTTTTCATAATGAGTGGCCGTATGTGCTGCTTGCAGTTTCCACTCCTGATGTTTTCTTCAGTGAGGCATATGGCAAGATAAGTTAAACACTAGTACATAAACTGATCCATAAAACTGAAATAAGTAGTTATAAGCAGGAATATTCTATAACTTCAAAGTTACAGAATTTGTAATTCAGCATTGAATATTTTTTTTTACTTTGGATATGTAACCTAAAACAGCTAAAGGGCTGTATCTTAAAAAGTATAAACCAGTTATATCCCTTTATGACCAATTAATATAAAGTATAGAGTAGTTATCACCGTTTGCTTTGCAAAATATGATAAAAATTCTTCACTGTGAGTTACATGCTATCTTAGTGGAAAATGGGCTTGTGGTTTCAAAGAAAGATAGGCAAGCTTCTATGAAAAATCTGAATTTCTAGACAACAAGTAAACCTATTTTTGCTTAGGCAGATTAAATGTACTGATTTGTATTACAGTGGTTGAATGATTGAAGCCTTATAGGATTTTGAATAAGGTCTTTGGTTTGCTAATGGCATAATCAGTCAAAACCAGTGCCCATCATGCCTTACCATTTCAGTTATTGATCTCCATTTGATTTACAAGCTTTATTTTTCTATATTTTCAAACCTATACCTGTGCCAGTATATATTGCCCTGAAGAGAGTTTATTCGTATGTCAGTAATGCCCACATCAGCATTGTAAGGCTAAAACTCACTGTTGCATACAATTTTGGAGATTTAGTGCAGCATCACACAGAACACTGAAAAGATCCCAACATTTTAGGATGCACTAAGCCATATTTGACCATATTTGGTCAAACTAAGTCAAGTTTGACCAACATGATAGCCTTTTATGAAGATGTAACCAGGTGGATGAATAGTGGACGTGCAGTGGACGTGATTTATCTGGATTTCAGAAGAGCATTTGATACTGTCTCCCACAGTATCCTTGTAGCAAAACTGA
>NW_009718722.1:10465-22821 GCF_000703405.1 Apaloderma vittatum | reverse complement strand
ACTGGTATCCACATCAGATTTTTATCATAAGTTGGCCAAATATTATTTTCCCACATAAATTTTCCTCATTGTGCTTTCTTGACATTAGAGTTATTTGCTTGTAGTAGCAATGTGACAAGGTTAAACATCAGGCAAAGAAATATGGATGAATGCTTAAGCTATGCTGGTTATGCAAGATTTATTCAGCGACTCTACCTCTAACAATTACTTATTATTAAATTAAACATTTACAAAATATTTTACACACATATACTCCTCATGAATCCACATACTCTTCCATGTTTATACTGCTCTTTTATGCTTAGCCTTTCTATTCTGGAAAAACAGGAAAAAGAAAACTTGCAAATTCTTGTTTGCTTTGCTCCTCAGGTCTCATAAACTGGAAGAACGCAGCGACGTCTGGGTTGCCAACACTGGCGAAAGAGTACACTTTTGCATTTTAATGCTGGAGTTAGGAGATATTCGGGTTGCTTCTCTCTTCTTTATTAATCGACAGCACTGCATTTTCAAAATACTGATTCTGCAGCACACTGCTGTTATGCGCCCTGTTGCCACACACTCTTGAGGAAGCAGGCTGCTTAAATAAATTAATTACAGAAACGTGTTCAACCTCAATTAAAGGAGTTGGACACCAGGCGTTCCAAGAATTATGTTCAGCCTTAAAGAGTAAAATAGAATAGTAAATAAACAATAAAAGCACCTATACATGATTTATCAACGATGAGAGCTTGGTGATTTAGTGCCAAGAATAAAGACACAAGCTTGGCTATGAAGGCTTCCAACTATTTCTTAGAAAAAAATTCTCCCTGTTAATGCAACAGTGATCATACGTAGAATCATAGCATGGCCTAGGTTGGAAGGGACCTTAGAGATCATTTAATCCAACTTCCCTGTCATGGACATATAGACGTAATAATGAGAAATTTATTGTCTGGAAGGGCCTGATGGAAATTTCCTAGGTAAAAGCCTTCTAACAAGCAGCAGCAATGAACTACGTAACAGACCCCCTCGGGGGGGGGGGCAGCCACAACATCTCTGGGCAATTTATTCCAAAGTCTTGCCACCCTCCTACTGAAGAATTTCTTCCTAAGGTCCAATCACATCACAGGACATGTATCATATAGACTAGGGCTTGGAAGGAAGGAAGCACAGCATTCACACAGTCAAAGGGGAAAAAAAAGAAAAATTACTTTCTACCTGTACTTTAGCTGATTTTTATTCCCAGATGGCTCCATTCTAAAGCTGATACCATGCTTTGCTAATGGGAACCACAGACAGCCTGAACTTTGAGATGACTATAACAAGACCACTCCCCACACTGAGATCAAAGATGATAAAAGCACTCTAAGCACAAACGCCAGAAACTTTTAAATACATGTACACATGCTAAAACATTTAGTTTTCTAAGCACATAGAAGGAAACACAACTCAAACTTCTATAATTTAAAAAATTATCTCCCTCCCCTTGTTCACCATGCCCTTCACTCAACTCACAGCCAGCTGCAATCTCTGTTGCTCTGAGCTCCCAGCAAATTTCTTTTTCCATCACAGAAAGGCAGAGCTCCTTGCAGGGTTGTTTCTTTTTCCAGCCAGGGGCTGCCAGAACCTTCCAACCCAACCCAACCCAACCCACCCCACCCTGGGGGAAGCCCAGCCCACGGAAGCTGCCCCCAAGCTCCCACCTGGGAGCTCACACAGTAGGAACAATCACCTCGAGACACGAGACACGTTTTATCTCGACTCTTAACAGATGAGGAGGAGGAGGGGCATTGTGAATGTTTTTAACTGCCTAGAAGACCTTCATGGACCTTGGGACAGCAATTTCTCCTCCTCACCACCCATCAGCATGAATGCTTGTTTAAACAGAGTTGAGTCTTAGTTCTTTAATGCCTTAGTACCTCTCCAGAATTGCTTTCTGCCCTTCAGTTGAGTCAATCTTCTTGAAGACAGAACACTTTACAGTCCACATGTAAGATAATGTTGAAACAGATAAAGCTGAATGTGCTCCTAAAAGGAAAAAAAAAGCAACCCACACCAATCTGCCAAAACTTACTTGCTCAAGAAGAGCCTTTCTCTGGGAGGAACCATCTCCTACAGCTTTCCCCAGGTGAAGTGTATTCCCCTCCTCTCTGTCTCCTGATTATTTATTTCATGCATCTGTGTCTATACCTTTCTTCTGAGAAAGCCTCAGGAGAAACAGGGGGTGTGTGGGATTATTTGGTCGCATTTCATACCGTCCAAACGTGGCTTTGGCAATGCTGTCACCAACACGTAACGTGACAAACACGTTGAGTAACACCGCAAAATCACGTGTCTGTGGCTTGCTGACCCTGCCATTTGAAATTCTCACAGAGAAGCGTTGAATGCTCGAGAAACATGAATTAAAAAAACACAAAAACCAACCAAACAAAAAAAAGCCCCAAACTCAGCAAAAAGAGCACCAGCAGTACTGAGCAACATCAACACAGCTTTTTGAGTTTGTGCTTCCCAACCCATTCTGCAAATAGGGAAGCTGCTACAAAAAGTCCTATGAAGGTGTTTTTACATGGTGATGACACAGATCAGTGGCAAACCTAGAATTTCTCCCAATTTCAGGGAGCTAAACTAAAGTTCTCCGAACTGCCTGGTGTAGTCTCACATTTTTTTCCCATTTATACATAAGAAAGCAGATTTTCCTGTCATATAGCAAATCCTCCGGGCTTACTGCGTTGTGTGCAGGGGGTCGACTCTAACCTCAGGAGTAGCGGACCACAGGAGAACACTGATCTCTGGTGGATGCTTTTTGTGTCTTACCTTCCTCCTCCGCTGCGTCTCCACTGCATCTGCACTGCTTTCCAGGGCAGACCTGCTGAAAAGCATCGGAGCTGCAAGAGCGTGTATGTACATATCTATATACATCTCTACAGGTGCATACAGTAAAGAATGGAGTTTATATTTGTTTTCAAACTTTTGTGTCTTGACCGATCTATTTCTTCTAACAGGTTTTCTCGTGGGCTCGTGACACCAACACTATCTGATTCCTGTATGTCCTGGCAGCAAAACGACCAGCTTCTTTCTTCTTGCCATTACTTGTTCCACTCCTCGGAAACACCCTGAGAAACGAAATGGGATAAAGAGAATTAATCTTATCCATTAGGATTGCAGAGAAACACAACTACTGGAAGTTTCTGTAAAGGATGGGCAGAGAGTAGTTTGTATATAATGATGACATAGTGACAACTCATTTATTTCTGCATAACTTGCCCTCTGAAGGCAGGCTCTTAGCTATCAAACACTTTGCAGCTGCACTAAGAGCACTTCATGGAAACTTGAAGACAACAGAAAGCTCTCCACGAGGCCAAATTCAGGAGGAAGAGATACTATATTTACTACCCTGTGATGAATACGCTTCTGGTCTATTTGCAACGTGCCTGATAAGAGCTTGCATCTTAGAGTAAACGTTCTTATAGAGGACTGCATTTGTCACAGATGATTGGTCGCAAGAGAGCAGATGTGGAAACTGAACGCTTCCCATATGCTTGAAGTCAAAGCTGTGTGAAGGAAGCAATGTAAAGGACTTGGTTCTCAGCCCAGGAACTCTCTTAGAACTTAAATTCGATCTTTGAAGCCCAGAATAATTTCCCCTACTGAACCATTACAGCAGGACATGTCAGATCGCAGCTTTAAAATTGAACTGGAGCAGCAGACTGATACCAGTGGATTAGATGCCACCGGTTTGCACAACTGGAGAGTTTCGGCATCAGTCCTAACAACGTGCTTCCATAGCTGTGCTGTCAGTACTTAACAGCTATTTAAAAGACCCATAATTAACTGTGGTCAGCAGAAGGAAAATTCATTTAAAACCAGGTCGAGCCAGTCCACCCATGATGTTGACCGAATGTCCATCCTGCAGCACCTCCACCAACCATGCATGAAATACGATTGGAGAAATCGTAACCACCAATAGGCTGGAAACAGCTTACTTAAAAAAAAAAATAAATACAAAAATCAGCTCCTCTGGTCAACCAAACTGTAGATGAGATCAAGCATTACTTTTACTCAGAGGATAATGTCTTCCCATGTTAAGGTGGACACGTATGTTATAAACTTATATTTGGTTGTAAAGGCAAGGAAATGCAGCTTAAGACAAAAAGCAAAAGCATATTACTGAGTTACCAGCTGCTTTACAAAGTATCTTTCCTTTTTCCAAAATTCTAATAGCAGTTGTATTAGCCAGCTAAAAATGTTATCCTCACTTGAGGGAAGAAAGGGAGAGAAAAGGCACAAATAAACCCATTATTAGCTCCTAATTAACAACGCTGTATTACTGAAAATAATCCCAGAAGACAGAAACGGAAGGTTTTACTAAATTAAACATTTCACTACTACCATCCTTGCCCATTCTACTCATTTTAGTGCTTCTTCCAGATTTATTTTAAGGGACCAATTTCAAAATCAACAGAAGTTAATGTTAAAATGATATTTACATGCAGAAATTGCCAATTGGGTGCTCCCAGAATGCAAATTTCTACTTTTTCTCTTGGGAAACTATTTTCAACTTGTAACGTTTATACAAAAAGGCTTGGTTTAGAATTCTGACTTAAGTCTCTTGCTACTGTAATCTCTTAGTGTCTTAGTACAATATCATAACATCCTAAATAGTCTTCTGAGACTGCGGCTTTTATAACTTTTAAAACAATCCCTCAGTTTCTGGTGAGATTTGCAATGCACTCATCAGCGTGTCCAACCGTTACCCAGCTAAACCTAACCAAAATGCATGAAATTATACGAAAAGGAGGACATAAAGTGCAGAACAGCTGCTCACTCCTTTTCAATTTCCTTCTACTTGGTAATATTTTTTTTATTCTCTCTCTGCAATGTTTAGTTATCTTCTCGGGACTCCTCTCTCCCCATTACCACTGTCTTTTATTTTATTCTTCCTTGCCTGGTTCAGCTCTTTATTAATTCATTGTTGGTGGGCCAAAGCTTCCCCTTCCATATAGAATTGATTGTTTCCCCACCAGAGAGTCGGCAATCAGTGCGTAGTTGAAAAGATGAACACCCAGAGCCAATGTTCCTCCAGGTAGAAACGAGCAGTGACAATATTTCCAACAAAAATTACTCATACCCATCCTGATGAAAACGCTGCTGGTGTAGGCAATGGAATTTATTTATATAAAAATATAGGATTTAAACAGAACAAAATACTCTCTGTCATGGAAGACTGAGCAAAAGCCACGGAACTTGCCAGTGCTGCTGGTTTATTCAGTCTCTAATGCCTTGATGACTTTGAGTCAAATAGAGAAACTGTTCCTAACAACAACAACAAAATAATAGAGGGAAATGCTGTTCATTTAGGCATTTGCTTTCTAGGAATCTGAGAGCATTGTTATTTATTGTCTTTTCCCTTTTCAAAAGTGTAGTTTAATACAATTTGGAATCCTTTTATATAGTCTCAACATCCAAAGACGTTGATATGTTTTCTCCAGCTCTTCAGAATTTGATCAACTACTTCGTTGCAAAGAAAGGTATGTTCCAACAGGAAAGCCAAAAAAAAAAAGGAAAAAAAAATTAAACTTGAAATATAGTTAATTAACACATGGCAGGTGATCTACAACCCTAATCTTATACACAGTATTAAAAACCATAAAAATGATTCATGAAACAGCCTTGCAGTAGCAAACAGGAACAAGGCATTTAAGAGTTAGGACTTAAACCCTTAGTATCCAGACCTGCAGAGGCTCCACAACACTCACCCATCTTCTGCCCTATTGGAATCCAGTCCCAAGATGGGCTGAAGAGGTGGTGCCTCATGAAGAATGTTTCAGAAAATGTGAGCTGAAGAGCCAGGCAGAAATGGCAAAGCCAGGGAGGACGGGAAGAGCTGCTTAACATCATGTGGGTACTGTCAAAACCAGAACTTGGATTTCCACTTCCTTGCTCAGACAACTAACTGTCTTTTTGAGGAATCAAATGAACAAATTAAATCAAATTGAATCACATGTTCCAGAATTAAATTAGTTGTAGGGGTTGGATTAATTCTGTAGTCCACTAACTCTACTTGTTTTACCAGATTCTCTCTCAGCTCATTTGGTCCATCTTTCTCTTTTTTATACATTTCTTCTTTTGTTCCTTTAGTCTCATGTGTAAAATCACTTTCTAAATAATACACAAACACAGACACAAGTGTGAATGCATAAGCATTCCCAGATGTAGTTTCTCTTTTTAACATTTTTGGTGTAAATTAGTTGTATTTAACTGAGCTACTGTGAACGGAAGATAATATTTTGCGAGTCAAGAGAATTAAAAACTTTTTACTAAAATAAAACAAAGCTGCAATTCATATTTTAAGTCTGATGAAACTATAATCTATGCAGAACCATCTTCTCCAAACTAAGACAGGAATCATACACTGCTATTGCAGTAAAGGGTTAAAGAAATAAAGGAATCTATCACTGCGTAAGCCATGTCAAGTAGATTGAAAAAAGCCCCAGAGAGTATGAAACATGAACCTCCAAGGGGTGGAGTTTGGACAAATTAGCAGAGAATTCCTTTGCGTGGTCTGTCTGGGAAACTGTTCCTGAGCTGAAAGCCCAGTTCACATCAAAAATTAAGAAGAAAACGAAAAACTATGGATAGGGCAGCCAGAATCCTTGCACAAGCTGAATGATGAGTAGAAAAGTAACTCAAATTTTGGAGTTTGCAAGCTGTATTTTTAGAAAAGACTTGGATTACCTGCAATGTACGACTCCCATTGATTGCTTTAATCATTACGTCTTACTGGTACTCTCAATGTAATGCCCTAGTTTATTCTATTTTTTGTTACTATGGTTTCTGATTCTTACGTAAGATTTGGTTTTCAAAGTTCTCAAAAACTCGCAGACTTTATTTTCCTCTTTCTTCTTTTACAAAAGATAGCCACAAAATTATCTGCTGTCATCATTTCAGTGTCTTCTCCTCATTCTATAAGGCCAGGTTCACTGCTTCAGCCCTGTCGAGACCACTCTGATTAACAAATTGTCTAGGTGTAAGATATAAAAGTATGAAAGGGAGGATTAAAACCAAGAGAAAACACAATATTTTACCAGATCTCACCCAAGAAAATCATGACTTTTTATAGCAAATAGTACATAGCTATTGAAGTACAGCTCCCATCTGCCTTAGTGGAGTTAATACTGACCAAAAAAAATTCCCTTCAAACCAGCATTTTGTCAAAACATGACTTTGCCATTTGGGTAAAATTTGCACTGTAGATCTGTGATCTTCACCTGCTTCTTTCGGTATGAAACTGTGAGGTAGCTCCTAATACTTCCTGCATCTTCACCACCCGGCCTTAGGAAAAAAGTGAAAATTTCCAAAGTGCTGTACTTCGCTCACGTGAAAAAAGGAATGTAAACTTTAGAGAAGGGATTGTTGAAGGCTGAAAAGATTTTCCATTCTCCTCGTTAAAAAAAATACACTAATGGTCACATCTGACATATAAAAGCTTGTAAGAGCCGTTACAAAATATTTTCATTAGACTATGAAGCTAGTACAGCTAAGTACAGTAATAATTTAGTTATCTTTTCTCTAATGCTGTGATAGACCTACAATGCCATCAGTGGGGTCAGGGAATCTTGAAACTATTACATATAATTTTTAATGCTTTAGAATATTTTAGCAAAAAATACAATTACTGCAATAATTTTCATACATTTAGACCCTTTCAAACTAAAATAAAATGTCCATCTTCTATGGCGAATTGAATGGAACTTGCTTGCTTTGCTTTTCACATATTATTTCTGCATGTGGCAAGACTTACAAGACTTGATAACAATTCCAGAAAGAAAATGGCTTACACTTTGTATTTGTAGAAGACAGCAGGCAAACATCATCAAACCCCATCAAACGAACCAAAAGAATAATTCTTCCTTTCTCATGCGCCCCCCTAGGAAGTGACAGCTCATAACTGAGACCACAATTTTTTATTTTGCACAATTCTTTTCCATCACACACCATCGACAATGTGGTCACCTGCAAGAGACATCTCAGTAGAGCTTTTGATCAGGTGGGCTCTGCAGCGTAGGAGATCCAGGCTTCACCCTTAACGTTGGCACTTTATTGCAGAGCTCAGCTCACAATTTAAACTGTGATGATCTCCCATTAGGCTATTTAATTAATCTGCAAAAGCAATGGGTTGTTTCAAGTCAGAAAATAATCTCTGTGGTTCCAATAAGGACAGGGAAGATGCTGGGGAAATCACAACTAACATGGTTTTCATGTAGCACGTATGTACTCACCCAAACCAAACACACCAAAATGCTTTTTCTTCATGCTTCTCCTGGGCAAGAAGAAACACCTGTTGTGGGCTTTGTTGGTTTTTTTTTTTTTGATTAGTCAATAAAAGCAGATTAACCCTCTGTAATAATGTATATATTATATACATTCATATTATTCTGTATTACTCCAAAGAGGAGTAAGGACTGTCAGTGACCCACTGTCCCACTTGGCAACAGCGATATCTTATTTTCTTCTCCTATGCATAGCTTTCAGAAGTTATTAAAAATACCTGTTTATAAACCCATGGCAACTGTAAATGTTTCCACAAGTACTAGTTAGAGAGCAGCCGTAATTTCTTTAACGTAAACCTGTTCATTATAGATGGCCCAGATTTAAATTTCCTGAAATGAGTTTTTTCAACTTTCAGATTAAACGTCGGTCACGGACTCAATGTGAATAGCCAGACGGGCCAAGCGCAAACCGCAATGTGTAACTGCAGTATTTCTGCACAGACTAGATCACAAGGCTTAAAAGAAGTCACCAATAAAATGCTCTAATGCACTTTAAAGAAATAGGTAAAGCTAGGATTCGCAACTGCAATGTTTTACATTCAGATCCACCTTTGGCCTCTATTAAAATTCCTTTAGAACAGATATTATTTTTCATGTAGTACATCAAAGGATAACGTCTTGCCAAGCGTTTCTTTGAGATTATTACAGAACTTTGGGTTTCCTTCTGTATTGTGCTTATCAGACTCCTTGCAGGGTGTGATTCATCGTCACCTATCTCCGCTGCGTCCTCTTTAAATCAGACCTTCTTACCACAGTGTTCACTTGCAACCTTGAGAACTGTGCATCCAGCAAGGGAGATTTACCCCCTCAACCTAGTAGAAATTCCTTCTTAAATTTACAGAATTTTTTTTCAGGGGCTTCTCATCCTGCATGCTAGTGCATACTAGAAAGCTTCAAAGAGATTTTTTTTAATAAGAATTATGAACGTTATTTACCCAGCACAGACCCTGAAAACTCACAGTAAGGGTGGTTAAGGAAGAAGACAGGTGAAAAGACATTCAGAGATGATACACACGATTCTTTTTCCTACTCTGAATTGCCTCAAAATGCTTCTATCCAGTTGCCAATACATCAAGTAGCTTAATTTGGCAGAACTTCTGCTTGGAAGAACACAGTGTCCTGAAGCTGGTTTTTTTATGCAAAGCCTTCCATCATGCAAGGTATACACCATCCCTGTACCAATGAGCTAAATCCACAGAACATATATAAATAGAAAGGAAAAGTGTGTACATTTCCTGACTTTAAATTAATGTATAGGTGTTACAGATAGCCAAACATATTTCATGTCTAGGAGTTCCAGAACAACTTGAACTGGAAACCACTCACTTTGATAACAAGATGAATTTTCTTATTGACGGTTATAAATAACATTAAAAAAAAAAAAACAAATCACCCCAGAATAACCTTTTCAGCTTTGTCTAATAAACCCAGCGGTAACCGAAACCCCTCGCAAAATTTTTCCTGGCGTTGTGCATTCCATCTTGGGATATAATAGAGAGAACTGAAAACGCCATTAGAAGAGATCATCTTAATTTTGCATTAAAAGTCAAATACCCTTGTCTGCCAGCATGCTGCTTACATAAACTGAAATGAAAACTATGCTATTCTTCAGTAATGATCCAAAATGGGCTAATTACTCTCATTAAAGTGATTGTGTTTTGGACCATCACAGCAGACTATCGTAAGAATTTTAACAAACTTCTGATGTTTAAAGCCACACTAAAAATGAGCTATATGCAAGTACAGAAAACAACAATATTTTATTTATAATCTTAGTTTAGTGGTTGAACTACAAATTCTGGTTCTAGAATTGTTTAAAAGATCATGGGGTTTATAGGTTTTCACAAGTAAATTAATTTCTTGGGTTTGTTGGGGGTTTTTTTGGGTTTTTTTTTTTTACTTTTTCTTCTATTTTTTCTCACAGAATGGTGCTTTTGGTAAATACAGAACAAACCATTACATGGGAAAAAAAAAAGTTTTGCTTGTTTGTTTTTCTCACTTGTAAAGTTGCTGTTATTATTCCACCCTCTATTGAATAATTTCAAAAAGGGCATGAGAAAGCAAAAGAAAAAAAAAGAGAAAAAGTGACAAAATAGACCGAATCTCACCACTAGAATTCACCATAAAAATTCCCAAAGTGTAACAGAATTCTTACAAAATTTCCTAGACCAGTTCTTTTAGGGAATCAAGATCTCCTATGAAAAATATGGCAAATGGGAGTCAGGGTAGGTTGAGGAGGGAAGAGGGAACGAGGAGGGTAAATAAGTGCAGCAAAAACAGGTTCTGAGGAATACACATAGTTTTGTCTGCTTTAGATCACAATAGAATTTTTAATAAATAAATTTCTTTTTCTTTGTAAAGACACTTTTTTGAAACAGTAGATTTAGCCCAGTCATTTGTGTCATTTGTTTTATAAACCATCTTTTGTTGTCCCCAACCCCACCCCGCAATGTCATAAATGTTTTAGATCTGAGTCTCTTGTACATTGTCTTTCGAGTTCATTCGGATCAATAACGGTTCATGCACTGAACTGTGTATTGAATTTATTGTGTTAACTGTTGTTGTGTGGTTGAAAGGAGACTTATAAGAGTTATAGTGATTTAGGTGCTCATGCTCTATTGCTGGCATGGGCAAGTGACTCTCTAAGGGGGTGTCACCTGTAAGCTCATCATCCACATTAATGATCTCTACAGTCCGCGTTGGAGCATGATGGTTCTGCCGGTGATGCTGTTTCCTCATTTTGTAGAAAATTACCAGCATCACGGCAGCCATGAGAGTGATCGCCACAAAACAACCAATTATGATTTTGGTGGTCTTCATAACCTCATCTATTCCCGGGATCCCATTGTTTGCGTCCGTCACAGGAATGGTGAACGTTTTTTCCGTTGACCTTGTGCTCTGTGGAGTGAGTGAGGTTGTCATGTTGGTGGTCTCCCAGCTGGTAACCGGGGTGGGTCCAACCTGCTCTGTGGTCTGTGCCTCATCCTGAGAAGGTTCCACAGTCTCTACCGTGACGGTCGAAAAGTACGTGTAACCAGGGTTATCCAGGGCAGTCACGTTCAGCGTGGCGGAAGCCGTGGTATTCCCAACAGAGTTACTCACCATGCACGTATACAAACCCGTGTCTTGCACAGTTACCTTTGTAAAATTCAGCGTGCCGTCGCTCAGCACGGCAATCCGAACTCTGTACGCCCCGTGCGTCATGACAGATCCGTTTGGAGTAATCCAAGACACGGAGGTCAGGGAGGTCGACGCCCGGCATTTCATCTCCGCGGCCATGCCTTCCGTGACGTTGAGGTCTGCTGGTGGCTCCACTATGACGGGAGCGTAACACGTGAAGTAATTCAGGTCCAGCTCACCGATGTACCTTCCTTTTAAACTGGGAGGTGTGTGGCAACGGGCGCAGCATGCAGTGTTGGAGGGCGCCTTGTCTTTAATCCACCAGCTGAGCCAGAGGATGTCGCAGTTGCAGTTCCAAGGGTTATGGTGCAAGTGGATCCTCTCTAGGCGGAGCGGCGTGAAGAGGTCGTGAGGCAGTAGCGTTAGGTTGTTGTGTGCCAGGTTGATCTCCACGAGCGACTGAAGGTTATCGAAAGCATTCCTTTCTATCACCTGAATCTGGGACTGTATCATCCACAACTTCTGAAGATGCATTAACCCTTGGAAAGAACCCGGCCGGATGGCCGTCAAGTGGTTCCCGGAAAGATCTAACTCATCCAGTTTTACAAGTGGGGTGAGGTTCGGAATTTCTCGAAGATTGCACATGGCAAGGTTCAAATACCTCAAGTTGGACAGACCTTCAAAGGCACCTTCTGAGATGTACGAAAGCCTTTTCAATTCCCCCAAATCCAGCCTCCGGAGAGAAGGGATTCTGTTAAAAGCGTAAGAAGGGATGCTCTCAATGGGGTTGTTTCTCAACCACAGTTCTTTCAGTTTTGACAGGTATACAAAAGCCCCATTTGGGATAGTGGTAAGACGATTGTCAAAGAGTTCCAAGGTGTTGAGATTGGCCAGACCATTGAAAGCCCCTATTTCAATTGTTCTGAT
>NW_009718722.1:8474-10434 GCF_000703405.1 Apaloderma vittatum | reverse complement strand
CTGAGCTGCAGGATTTCTAGGTGCCTCAGATGCTTGAAGCTATTAACTTTAATGATTTGGATCTGGTTCTCATGGAGATTGAGTAACCGGGTGTTGGTGGAGATGCCGTCTGGCACGTCTCTCAGGTTTTTCCGTACACAAATCACTTTACTGAACTGGTTGCTGCAGGAGCAGACAGAAGGGCAAGTTTGAGCCCTCACTAAACCAGCCACCACAAGAAGCTGAAGAGCCAACAGCACCACAAGCAGGGGGTCAAATAGGGCCCTGTTAAACCTAGGACCTATCATTATCTGCTGTGGATGTAAGGTCATCTTGTTCAACATTCATAATTTATTTGGTGTTGGTCCTTCTGGAGCTTGAATAGTCTGAAAGAAAGAAAGGAGAACGTTAAATTAATCACAGATATTGAAATGCGCTCTCTAAACAAGGAATTCTCAAATCCTTTCAGTCAACTCTACCAATTTCATGAAGCTCCATAGCAAGAATAGCTGTAGAAATCCCACTATTTTCTTTCCTGCACTGCTATGCATGTCACCCATAACTGGCAATAAGACAAGAAAAAGCCACACACCAGCTTTTCCTACTCATTCCAATGTATAAGGCAGGTAGCAGGACGGCAGATAACACGTTCAACCACAGTCAATCCCTAAAAGAAACATTCTACCTCTGAGGAAGAGCTGAAAGAAACGACAAGGACCTCAAAAGGCAAAAAAAAGTAGATGAGAATCACCAGAATATTCAAGTTATTAACCTTCTTGACACATCGTAAGACAAGGCAACAGATAATACAAAGAGCAAGTGGAGATTCCTGGTCTGTACAGGTGAAAGTCTGTGCCTATTACAAATGTGACTCCTGCATCAGAGTTTAACTAGAAGTAAAGCCTTTAAAACTGAACGTTGCAGGTAGTGCAAATATCAGGGCAAGATCTTGCCTTTTGAAATAATAATTTGAAAAAAAAAAAAAACCAGAAAAAACATGCTGTGCATCAATTCTTCCCCACCGTTAAACAGCATCATCCAATTTCATGATATTTCCTCCTCAGTTCTTTTGTTTGGCACCAGCAGCGGAGAAACACTCATTAGTAAATGCGTGCCGAACACAGAAATAAGAACAGCCATTTAAACGCCGCAAAATAGCTCCATGGTTTCAGGGTTGGCAGTTTCACTGGCAACTCCAAAAAAAGAGACATCCTACAGATGTTACTGTAAGGGGAAAAAAGACCTTTACACTACAAATGATCATTATTACAATTTTAAGAATTTTAGCACTGATTCGTTTGTGATAGTTCCTAAGAGCCCCAGCCCGCAGTTCATTTTCAATCTGCTGCTCAGTGCAAGGTCCCTCTGTTGCACAGATTAATGAAATTTCCTATAAAGCAGCCAAAAGAGAGGTCTTATAAATTACAACAAGCTTAAAGTATATTTATAACCCGAAGCACTGAGATGCATAATACATGTATTCAGTAAAACAAAATACTGTAAGGCAATGGTTTTCCACTCCGAATTGTTTCATTCTGAACAAAAGAAAATTAAAAAATACAGGAAAAAAAAATATTAACTTGCACCTCACAGCAATTAATTTAATTAAATACTTTTTTCCCCTAATTTTATATTCAGACAATGCATTTTTGAGAATTCACTTCTGCATTTTTTTTTTAAAAAAACCCTCGTTATAACTGTTCAGAGCAAGTGTTCTCATCTCACTTTTAATAATCACCACAGAGAAAGCCAATGTAATGGTTAAAACCCTGTGAATGGGAATTGGAAAGTCTGGACTGTATCTGTTTGTTTGATCTGCTCTGTAAGTGCTATTTATAAAACATTCTTGCCATGAAAGATTCATGAAACTAATGTGCTTTGCAACCTTGAGCAAGTCACTCAAATTCTTTCTTCTCTCCGTGGCTTACACTTCTGTCACAGGGCTCTGGAGGACCCTGTTGCTGTAGTGTTTTGACATTCC
>NW_009718722.1:0-8443 GCF_000703405.1 Apaloderma vittatum | reverse complement strand
CCTGCTCCCAATTCTCCATCCCTTCCCTGCGCCAACAACTAAAATTCTGAACATTATCACAGGATAATGCACTAGACTGGATGAAAGGTGGCTGGCTCTTCACACCTCCCTTTTACTACAGGCTTGCAAGGTCATCGCTCTCTTTCAGAGGTGCCAAACACAATTATACGGAGAAATACAGCTAATCCCGAAAAGTCAACTGCGCATCAAAAACCCAACCGCAGTAAAACGAGCTGCAAAAAGGGGCTGAAAAGGACCCAGCTCCCACCTTTCTTACACTGTCATGAAGAAGAATTGTGGTCAAAAGAATTATATTCATGAGTCCTCTGTTAAGATCTGTGATCCATGACTTCTGCTGTTGAACAGTAATTAACCAGCTCCTATGATAGTTAATGTGATTGTATTAGCGTTCTTGTTTGTCCTTCGTTGTTTGCTTTTTATTCCGTATGTTTGCCCTTCCTCTCTCATTTTTTAAACTCCTCTAAAACCTAACCCCTAAGGACTTGGCCTGAATAATGAACTCCACTAACAAGTAATAAAATCAGATACAGAACCACACCAAACCAACTATTTTACCATTTCACCGGTGTAATGTTATTGTCTTCAGTGGAGCCAAGATATGAACTCAGCTTCAGAGAAATAAAAACAAACAAACAAAAAAATCCCCCCCAAAAAACAACCACCACCACCAAGAAACCCACCACGTTTTACTTGAATAGAGTATTTCATTATAGCAATTAAGTATTATAAGTATTATCAGTTATGAGACTGATTAGCAGAAACGGTTCAACCCAGTGTTTCCACGTCTCAGCTGCAAAACGAGTTTTGAAAGAAACGCTTTTGATTTATCTTCTTCAAATAAATTCCCTGCGCTCCTCCCATTTCTGGTTATTAATCCAAACGATGGATCAGTCTCATAGAACAGCTCTTCCCTTGTGCTGAACACAGAATTGTCCGTGGCTTTTCCATTTACCTGTTCCCCCAGTCCTGTGCTAGGGATGTATCAATCAAACACATGCCTCAGAAGGGGGAGCTGTCAGGGAGTTCTGCAACCCTCAGGTTTCTGTAAAATTCCAGTCTCTGTATACTTCAGATACAAGGCTTGGTAATTGACTATTTAGCTGCTCCGAGCACATAATTTTGAAGACAGGATCACTGTTTTGTGAGGCGGAGGGTTTGATTTTTCTGTGTCTAGACTATATCTTACCTAACATGTAAGTATAAAAGATCTATATTGCAATTGCTCTGGAATGTTTTCTGGGAGGCAGTGAGAGCAAATCTTCGCTTCTGCAGCCACCGTTTGATTTAACTTTGGATTTATTTACATCACTAAAGCTTTTTCCCTTTTCTTTGGTAACACAGGAAGCAAAATACTATTTAGCATATGGGCTTGGTGCTGCTAAAGTACGGGGGAGCTGCTGATTCAAAAAAGCTGCTATGACCAGTAGAAAACTTGACAGGCAATGTCTTACAAGTCTTTACTTCCAACCGGTGAACTTCGTGTGAGGCTAACATACTGCAAAGTGGTTCCTAGTAGCAGTAGGATCGTATTAAAAAAGTCCTTTCTTTTATATTTGTGGTTTTCCACAGTTCAGAGCTTAAGTATTTGGAAAGTGTTGGCGCAGTCATTTCACACCAGGGGAATTTTAAATCATAAATGCCCTGGGAATACGCCAGGGGCAAAAAAAAAAAAGGCAGCAGAAAAACAGAGTGGAAAATTCATTTAAAACCTTGAAGAACATTATGGAAATATTTTAATGGGCTTTACATAAAGACCCATCTGGAACTCTGTGCTAGAGCAACTTGCTATTCAATATCTGTCTATTATGCGAGAAACACACAAAGGTTTAGCTTTATAAATCCAAATATGGAACACAGACCACCAACGAGTTTCTTTAGTCTTTGTTGACAACTCCTTGTCTTCTAAGCGATTTATTTTTTCCTTCACTTCTAGCACCAAAATATCAACTCTATGGTCAATTCAGTAACACTAGTGCCCTCTGCTGTATAGATTTCAGATGTAGTTTAAAATGCAAAGAATTGCCTTGCTGCACAGTCAGTTCCCCAGATGCTGTGTGATTATTAAGTGCGTTTCCAAGCATGACCTTAAGTCTGTCTGCGGCATTGTTCTAATTGCCAAAGCATATATCACCTGTCATTTTAGCACTGTGTGTTCTCTCTATGGCCACGGAGACATACATATACACACACATACATACCTACACGGAGAGTTATTTTTCTGTTTTCTACTTCTATAGAACTCAAAAAAAAATTTATTTATTTTTTCCCAAATTGACATTTGATACGCATGCTCTTGTCTCCCTACCGCTTACTTAGCCTTGATGTACTACACATTTCCTTCGAGCGCAAAGCGGCGCCCCCTTTAGATCCGAAGCAGAAGACGAAGCAAGGAATGACAAGGCTCATCTACCTCCGCAGATACGCACAGCGCCGTTTTCTTGCAGGGGCATCCTGAAGGATACAGCCATTGTGCTACTGAAAGGTAAGTTTGCCAAATGTACATGTAGAGCTTTCTGCCTTAAAGGCATGGTTTTTTTAATATTTTTTTTTTCTGTCTTGCAGTTAGGTCTTGGGCCGCATGTGCTTCGAGCTCTCTTTGTTATTTATACCAGATGTCCTCTGAAGGATTTTCCTGTAACAGCGGGCTTTCGTTACAAACGAGAACTTCTCCACCATTCCCAAAGATCTGCCTAATGAGGTATGGCAGGTGGCAAAGATATTTTCCCAAGCTCCAGTGACCCCAAACTGCCAGTTTAGTTGCTGTCGGCAACTCTGACTTTGCTTTCTGTCTGGTCTGTGGGTCTATGAATGACTGTCTCAGCAGTGGAGCGGTGCAGTGCAAAGGCCATGGCTTTATCCCAATACAGGGTTTATGATGCAGCCTGGTGCCATACATCTGCTATTAAAACACAAGATGTCACGTTCTATGTCGCTGCGCTGGCAATATGGACAGAATTTATCCGATATGAGGTGATCCAACTGTCACAGTAAAAATTAAAGCATCCTACGTACATCCCAGTTAAATCATAACTAAAGCACGGTTAAAGCGTCGCAACGCTCTCCCAGTCCTGTGCCAGGAAATGTCAGGCTGAGGAGCACTCAGCTCACTTTTTACAACTTTTTATCAGAATGACAAACAGGCGGCCGCACTCGGGGAAAAAAACCCCACACCTTTGCTTCACTTTATATAGCACTGTTATGTATGCCGTACATCACACCCTTTTAAAGAGGTTTTTGAGAGAAAAACCCTCTGCAAAGCTATCTGCATTTCTGAGTAAACAAGCTACTCTGCAGTGGCAAATTAAATGGCAGATTTCCAAACATATGAAGAGGAGGTAGGTGTGCCGAGCAGCTAATTACGCTGGGAAGTTGCCTCTGGTAGCAGCAGCAGCGGAGAACTGAAAACAGTTTCTGTATGGAACAGAGCAGGGCATGCAGCCATAAAAATAGGTCTAAATCCCAGGATGACCTTATGCAGAAGTGACTCTTTTTGCCTCTCTTTTCAGGAACTCTGAATGCTCTCGAGGCCTGAGACTGATCCCCCTTTGGCAGCAACTCCGGTAGAAGAAGCCAAGGGAATTTCAGTGTAGATACCAAGAGACAAGCGCACAATATGCTTTAGCTCCATAAAATACTGAAACACATGAGGGTAAACTCTCATCCCAGAACAGAGAGGAAGCGGTGGGCAGGGAGCTCCACTGGGGTCAGAAATCTTCTACCCAACATCTGCTCCGCAAATGCTCCGGCAGCCTCAGGTGCGTCCCTCCCATATGGCACGGGAGGGTTGGGCTGATGGAATCGCGCTGTAAGGGATTCGCTCACCATGCCCTCCTGCCTCTTCTCTCCTGAAATTCCTTTCCACCTGGCTGAACCCCCAAGGAGCAGAGCTTTCAGTTCAGGAGAAGTACAAACACTTTGCGTGCCCGTACAATGTCACCACTCTTCTTCTCCATTGAACATCTTGTGCCACCGCCATCGTTATCGTCTTAATATTCCAATAACCAGCATGCAAAATCAGCAAACTGGGTTAGAGTAGCTCTCACATCTTTCTCTTCCTAATCGTATTTTTTTTTTTTCTTTTTTTCCTCATGGATTGGCTCCTGTCTGAGGCAACTTATTTTTTTTTACGAAAAACAGTTTTAAAGTGAAACCTTCATCACTGCAACCATATAGCTGTGTATCTTTTCCTCCATTCCTAAAAATCACTTTTCCCATTTCACTGCTATCGGACTTGAAAAGCCTCAACAACAGTTTAGGGAGTCATTGCAATAATGCCTGAAAACCTGGGAGGTTTCATAAATCATAGAACAATTCAGGTTGGAAAAGACCCTTGGGATCATTGAGTCCAACTATTAACCCTACACTGCAAGTTCACCCCTAAACCGTATCCCCCAACACCCCATCTAAGCGACACTTGAACACATCCAGGGATGGCGACTCAAACCCCTCCCTCTCCCTAGGCAGTCTGTTCCAGTGTCTGACCACTCTTTCCGTGAAGAATTTCTTCCTCATGTCCAGCCTAAACTTGCCCTGTTGCAACTTGCAACCATTCCCCCTGGTTCTGTCCCTAATGACCTGTGAGAAGAGACCAGCACCAACCTCTCTACAACGTCCTTTCAAAGCGCCACTTTCAAAGCCCCGCAGCTTTTCTCCTTTTGGTTTTTATTGTGTTTTTTTATTTGGTTTTTATTTTTTAGGTAAATACAGCGGAGGCCAAAGAGGACTAGCTAGGCAGCCCTGCAATGCAAACTCGATTACTCAGAGACCAGAAAAATCAAAGCACTCGCAGTGCTAATTTTTCTCCTCATCTTTCGCTGCTTTGAGCTGAGACACAGTCAAGATTTTATATGGCCCCTTGAAGCACGTAAGTTTGGGAGGCAGAGTGGATGTTGCTGTACCACAGGTAGTTCCCAGTTCTCTTCTGACTCAGCTGAATCACTACGACACTGACCTGAAAGACCTAAATGTGACTGGACACATTCAATCCTCCTGCATCACCACTGATTTCAGGGGAGTTCAATCAAGGATGAGCATGACCCAGTCTGCCTTTTCCTTCTTGTCTTTCATTTTGTTATACAGAAAACAGCTCTATTTTGCACCTCTCATTTCCCAGTGTGATTTCATGTTTTCTCCTCTTGTGTCTTCCCCGTGTTTAAAATTTTCTCCTGCAGGTAACAGAAGGGAACATGGAATAGACAATTTAAAAATGAGGACTGTAGTGGGCATTGGTCCAGACAAAAATATTTTCATTTTAGCTGGAAATCTAGAGACTGTCTTTAGAGACACTGTTTTCAACTAAAACAGTCTGGTATGTCGCTTCATTTATAAATACTCTTATTCCTAAGTATAACTTGTGCTTTGCAGCCTCAGCACAACTCGTAACGTTTGCTAATTTTATAGGAAAATTATAGGACACATCAGACAATACGCAATGGATATCTCTTTAGAACGTGCCTCTTTTTATTAGGAGGAATTATGCGGCTTCTTTATCGATCTTCCCTGCGGTGTCACCCAAAGGGTGAAGAGGACAACGCAGTCCTAATCTCTCTGCGCAGACCACTCACAGTGCTATGAAAAGGAGGAATCTAGGAACTACTCATCACAAAGTCACTTCAGTTATTTTGGAAAAGCCACCACAATACAGCTTGGTACTAGATCACCCAGCAACCTTCTAGAAATTTAATTGGAATTAACTTTTAAAGTGAGTTAATTATATTGCATTAAATCTTTGTGTGGACACTCTTATTTAGAATTTAATTTAAGCTAAATTGAATCAAGGCCACTGTAATTTCAATTAAAAGTGTCCATAAAAGAATGTAATGCAGTTTAGATAGTCTCTTTTCAAAGTTAATTTGGATTCATTTTCTTGAGACCCCATGTAGACGTTAGGAACTTTTGTTCTGTATAGACTTGGGCTTGATTCAAGCCAATTACGTAAAGGTAAAAAGGTTTTCTACCTCATCACTGATCCCTTGGGTTATTCAAGTCCCATTTTACTATTCTCACTTCACTAATTCAGTTGATAAAAACAGAGTTCCTCTGAACCTTTTTATGTTTGCTTCGTCTTTTTTCTCTGGCCAGATATTTATGTAGGAGGGAAACACATGACTGTACAGAAGACGTTTTACAATAGCCCTCATAACAAAAATCTCTGAAGGACAGCAGCACGTCACTATTGATTATTGAAAGGATGCTTTCTCAATCCCTTTTTGCTTTCCTATAGAAGCAAAATCACAGCTCCCCATTTCCGAAGGCATCCGTGAACCACAACAAAATTAGTTGCAAAACCAACCTGTTATAAAAAATTATATGATGTTCCAAAGCACTGCTCCAAAACAATGCAATCTTCACCCCTGTCGCACTGGGGTCGTTATTTTGAAACACTGTAGTATTTCTTTGTTTTTAGCAGATCAGTAGTGACCCAAGAAAATACCTACTTAAAAGTACCACAGTGATACTTCATTGCAAGCAAACTATTCCTGGTGTGGTAGAATAGTGCAATTTTTTTTATGTGGCATCATTAAATGATGTGAATTAACATTCTTTTCAACAACATACTACAGGATTTCAAACCGGCAGGCAAAAAATCTGCAAGTTAAATAAAATATTAAAAAGCTGTATCTTTTAAAAGATGTGAAGGTAACAAAGTGCAGGGCTGATGGAATCCAAGACGTTAGCCCCAATTCTGTCCAAAATTTTCTCCTTACTTATGAACTACAGAAACAGATGTAGGTAATGTCAGATCTAAACACCATGGAGCCTAAAAATGAATACACAAATGTAGCCAGTTCAATGAAAAGCAACAACAGCAACAAAAAGGCAACCAGAATATATGCTCGCCCTTAAAGTTTCATCCTAATCTTAGAAAAATGGAGTTTAGTTTTTAAAGCCCCATACTTCTTGTCCCAAATTACAATATGCGCATTTGCCTACTAGATGTGCTAATACTAAATGTTCTTCTTACCCACAGAAATCACCCTTGGAGGCTTGCTGAGCTCTTGACCTCAGTAGATAATATAAACCAGAAAACTGAAATATTTCAGTTTGATGATCACATAACGCAGTTATGGATTAGTAACAGTTTCTATATTTTAGCAGCGGAGATGCTCTGGTAAAAATTGAAGAAATACAGAAATATTTTAAGATTGAGATGAGCGAATCAGAAGATTGCCCATTTCAGCAGCATAAAAAAAAATCCAGTTTGTGCATTAACACGTGCACTTTTTCCAAATGTATTCTGCAATGTGCAAACCAGAGGAGTCTGAGGCATGAAAGGGAATTATAATAAAGAAGTCATGCAAAATCTCCATCAATGCTTTTTGGGGGAGAAATAAAAATAGGTATCTGCCTAAATAACTCTCTGCCATAATGCTGATCAAGAACAGCATTTTCCTTTTTTTCAGGTCTGAATTATTTGATGGCGAGTTGCAGAAGTGCTTAAGAGGTATTTCATAACCTTGGCAACTATTATTCTGAAATATCTTCCAGGAGAAACAGAACCAGATCATAACACACTAAAACACCGGAGTCCATTTTGCATCATTGCATTTGTAGTGGCTAACTGAGTCCAAATTACTCCCTCATTTCTGTTAATAAACAAAGAGACAAAGAGAAAAAGAGACATGAGATAAAAAGTTAGGGCTGCAAATAGCCTTGAGTCTGGCAAATGGTGGTTAAACTTCCTGTCCTTGGTAGCTATGGAAACCCCTTAAGGTAAGAGTGGAACACAGGCATTTTGTGGTCTGCAATTTCCAAGCTGTTTATTTAATTATGAAGGAATATGAAACTGTTAGGGGCAATGCAATTATCATACTATGATAGTGTTTTGAGACGAAAAAAATAGGTACAGAGAAACATCAAAAGTTAATTTTTTGGAAAATGACTTGGCTTAGGACTTGTCTGAGACTGCAGCACATTGGTTTTTTACTGAGATTTGTGATTTATGCTGTTTCTGCTTTTGTTTGTTTGTTTGTTTGTTTCCAAAAGCATGTGAGGAGACAGAATTAGTAACACGACATTTTGCCATAATATCCCTCCATAGATTCATAGTAATTATGTCTATTCTATGCCTCATGAACAAAACCAAGGTCAGGGTCTATTTCAATTAAACCCTAGGTGTTACCAAAGTGCAGTACAGACGGAATATCAAGCAAGTTATTAGCAGCTCTATCACTGCTGAGCAACGAATAGGTCACTGGTGCTCTTGCGCACACTATTGTTACACCTTTAAATACTACAAGTGGGAAAACACTTTGATTCAATTTAGGAGCCAGCTACAGAAATAAAATGAAGAGTGAAACCATGTGGTGACTTGGGGGGGCTATAACAACTACTTCCAAGTGCTCTCTTGGATCTGAACAGCAAACTTTGACTTCACAGAATCACAGAATCTTCAGGGTTGGAAGGGACCTCAAAAGATCAT
>NW_009718721.1:168263-169494 GCF_000703405.1 Apaloderma vittatum | reverse complement strand
AAATATATAAATAATATATATGTAAATAAAAACAAGTTAGTAGTTTGAAACCATTATCATTATAATCTGGATTGTAATTTAGGGTGTTGATTTACAAATGTAGGTGCTTGCCCATTTCTTAAGGAAGGCGGCTGCCTTCATTTTCTGTGCTCATCATTTAAGCGGTCACTTCCCACTATGAGTTCTCTAATTAGGAATGTAAGAGTGAACAGATTCTGTTCTTTCGCTGACAATTTCAATTCCTCTTCAAATGTGCCGTGCTTCTCAGTATTCCCCGTAGGGCCTGGAAGTCGGCGGCAGTTCCGGAGCCCCCCGCTCCCATTTAACAGCTCGATTCTCACAGCTTCGTGCACCATTTATGTGGCTTTCCTGTATGAGACATCCTTTGGCTATTCAATAAGCTGCTTTTCCCATAAAGACAAAAGTTACCTTTTTGAATACATGTCAAGGCTTCTGCAATAGAAAGACAAATCAACAGGAAGAAAAGGACTTAGAGTATTAAATAAACAAAATCCACTAAATGAAAGATAGCGAATTTTTCAAAGAGGCTGGGAGTGTAACTAAAACTTGGCTCCAGCAGGTTGTTGAGGAACTGCTGGCAGCAGAGTACTTTTGCAGGAAGGTATGGTGCAGGTTGCTTGTTGAATACAAATTACTGATGTTGGTCAGTTTGGTCTTGAGGCTCAGGTGGAAGTCACTGGTGATTTTAGAAATGAGGTGAGGGTTTATTTTCCTTATTCTGCATCACTGACTGATACTGTGGCACTGTTTGCTTGAGGTAAAATAATAGACATTTTAAGAAAGATGAGCACTAAGCAAAAGTGTCATGGGTTATTCTAGATGAGGAGTGCCTCTTGGAAGCTCCTGTTGCCCTATACTTTTTGCCCATACTTGGATTTAGGTATTCTTTGATCCACCACAGGTAGCTATATTTCACCCTAAAAAATCAGCAATCAGAGATTCCGGGAGCTATTGTTTGAGTTACCTAATTTCAGACATCCTTGTTCTGGTAAAAGTCCCGTGGATGATAAAAATACTGTGCTACATTTGACAAGGAAAGCTCAGCATTGAAAGTAGGATATCAATGGAACTTAAACGCCTGAACCGAAAATTTTAATTAAAAGAGTCCCTGGCTTAGCTGGTACCTTTTGGGGCTTCCAGGGAAGCTTTCGGGCAGGTACGGTTTCTCTTCTGCGTGTGCCTTACCTGACCCTATTATGTGCATCTCAGT